>NW_028289201.1:0-285189 GCF_059628265.1 Tinamus guttatus | reverse complement strand
AGAAGGTCTAGGAGAGAGCAGTGCCCTGGCCCCAGATACATGTCACCACCTTCACCCCATGAGCCCTGAGCTCTGCTCCTCTTCCCCCTGCAGGCCTCTGAGCAGACAGCTGCTCTGCACTGGTGTGACAAGAGCCTGAGATCTCTTTGTCTACCCAGAGGGCAATAGAGCTGCCCTCCACCCCACCAGAGGCATCTCCTCCCAGCTGCTGCTGATCACTGCAGAAAGGGGCTTACCAGAGAGGGTCGAAGATCCACCTGTATTTGGGGATGTGTACTTGTAGGACTCCAGGCCTGCATTCCCCCTTTCTTGTTTTGTTCCTACTTTCCTCCTCCAACTCTGCCACAGAAATTCATTTGACCCAGTGGTGTGTGTCACGAGCCCTTACCATGAGCAATCAGAGGAGAACGCGTGCAGCCTGGGCACTGGGACCCTTTCAGCTCAGGAGGGTGATTGCTACTCAGCTTGCCCAGACCTCTGCTGTGGGTTTAGGTCACATACACCTACTCTTTTAGTGGGCTCCCCAGGCTGTCTAGATTATCAGCAGGTTGTTTTTGTGAACTCATTTCCTTCTCCAAAGTCCTGATCTATTATGCAGGGAAAAAATTAGACTGCACTGTAGACACAGGAGTGACCAGAAGAAGTATTGTTAGAAAGCAGAAGACATCAGGTAGTTTATAGCCACATGCAGACGATTCATTCCTAATCTTTTCTCCTTCAAAGTAAACTCAGGCTTCATCCCACAGCCAATGGGAAGGCTTTTGCTTTGTTGGTTTTTGGGGGACACTTTTTTCCTTCTTTCCGGTGTACTTTAACTGAAAACATGCAAACCATGCAGGACTTTAGACTTGCAAAAGCATGCTCTGTCACTTAAAAGTCATAATTCTGTCGCTTTTGAGCAAGTATGGGTTCATCTGCCTCCAGCGACTTTCTTTCTTGGCATTAATGCCATTTTTTTTCTGGCTGTTTTAAAATGTTTGCAGCACTTGGGGCATTGATCATACTGCTCTCTCCCAAGCTGCTAGTCTGCCAGTTCTGCCCTCTCCTTATTTTGCTTCTCTTTGCTTGAGGCTGTCAGGACACCTCAGCCTCCTGCTGACTTCTTGTCATGTTCTTGTCCACCAGGCCCACCACATCTTTCCCTGCAAAGCTGCTCTCCATCTAGTGAGCCCCAGGTTGTCCTCCTGCATGTAGTTATTCCATCTCAGCTACAGGACTTGCTTCAGCTCCCCATGTTTCCATGAGCCCATGTCAGCTGCGACCCATTGCTCTCCCTCTGCTTAGCAGCCCTAAGGGCATGCTGCCTGTATTGGAGATGGAAATTTCTGAGATCTGTAGAGTCAGAAAAATCTCCTGTGAGAAGAAGAGGCCAGACCTTGAGAAAAACGATGTTTGCCTCCCTAGGCTGAGTGATAAGGAGCAGGGATGCAGCTGCTCAGCCCAGTTCACAGGCAGCCCGCCCGGAAAGGTGTTGAAGGCGGGCGCTTGGCTGGGGTTGTAGCCAACTTAACCGCAGACATCCTCCAAACTAGCTTTGGAGGCCAAACACCCGGAAATGGGGAAGAAGAGGAGGAAGGCAGGACCCTTGAATTGAGGGCTGGGACCCCCCGACTGGTATGCGTGCCTGCAAACCCAGGGGGGAGAGTTGCACAACTAGAGGTGGAGTTTGTCTGCCCCCCGGGCTGCCTCCTGGGTCGGACTGACCCTACGTGCCAGGATGCACCGGGCATAGAGAGGACAGTGCGGAGAGAACGGGGTGGGGAAGAATAAACTCCTGACTCTGAGGCCTGCGCTGTCTCCATGGGAGCCGGTCAACAACTCTCTCTCTCTGGTCTGCCCGCTCGAGAGGATGTTCAGGTCCAGTATCCCACATGCAAGTGTCACCTCATGAGTAGTTATACATGCTTTGCTTCTTTTATGTGCTTTCACCTGAATAAATGCTCAATGTAGTCACCTTGTTCTGGTGTGATTATTGCCGAATCCCGAGCCCATCCAGAACAATCCCCTGTGTTCTCCAGCAGCTCCAGTTTCTCCTTCAGAAAAACAGGCATGTGATTATGTGCCTTAACATGTGGGACAGTTTTGGGTATGTAAATCTAGGATCATTCATCCTTTCCATTGTCAATGGAAACTGATGGGTGTGTTCTTAATCCAGCCCTTCATGACATGATTATGAGCTTATTGCTTCTGAACCCATGGAGAACCCAGCACGGCAGGCCCTTTGGGGCTCCAATTCCTTGGACCTATTCTTGACATCAGCTTTGGAAGAAAAGCCCGGGCTTCAGGAACTACACGGGTTAGAATATCTTTATTTTTCATGGTATAGTGAGGGAGTCAGTTCTGACACAGACTTAGACTTAGATACCACTTTATGTGGCATTAGGTAAGACAGAGCAGTCTGTGTAAATTTGGAAAGAAAGAACGACTTATGGAGCAATATGATGACAAATATGGCTACAATAATAGTCATAATAAAACTAAGGTGAACAAAGAATGCTCAGTCCCGGTATGTGATAGAGCAGGATTCTGTTGTGGAGACCATAGGCAATATTGCCATGGCTGAAAAATGCCCAGGAAATCACTTTCCTCAGGACATCTTTGAGATCCTTGTTCCTCTGGCTGTACATGAGAAGGTTCAATGCTGGCAGCACCACCACACACAGAACAGCCCCCACCAGATCCAGAACTGGGGAAGAGACGGAGGGGGGCTTCAGGTAGACAAAACCTGAGGGACTGACGAACACCGAGGGAGACCACGGCCAGGTGAGGGAGGCACATGGAAAAGGCTTTGTGCAGGCCCTACTCGGATGGGATCCTCAGCACAATGGTGAAGATCTGCATGTAGGACAGCATGATGAAAATGAAACACCCAAAGATTGAACAGACATTAACCACAAGAAGCCTGGGTTCCCTGAGTTTGGGGTCTGAGCAGGAGAGCTTGAGGATCTGGGGATCTCACAGAAGAACTGCTCCACCTCATTGCCTTGGCAGAGGGGTAGGGAAAATGTGTTCCCAGTGTGCATGAGAGCATTGAGCAAGCCACTTGCCCAGGCAGCTGCTGCCATTTTGACACAAGCTCTGCTGCCCAGGACAGTCCCATAGTGCAGGGGTCTGCAGATGGCAACGTAGCGATCATAGGCCATGACTGTGAGAAGAGAAAATTCTGCTGAATATAAGAAAAAAGAGAAAAAAAATGGGCAGCACATCCCAGATAGGAAAATGCCCTGTTGTCCCAGAGGGAATCGTGCATGGATTTGAGGAGAGTGATGGAGGTGGAGCCAATGTTGAGGAGGAAGAGGTTGAGGAGGAAGAAGTACATGGGGGTGTGGAGGCGGTGGTCGCAGGCTACGGCTGTGATGATGAGGCCATTGTCCAGGAGGGCAGCCAGGTAGATGCCCAGTCAGAGTGAGATGTGCAAGAGCTGCAGCCCCTGTCTCCCAAGTCTTGTAACAGCATCTGTGTTAGCAAAGCCTCACCCACAGAAAAGGAAGCTGCAGCTAGGGAGGACTTTTGTGCAGTGGACACACACGAGTCCATGGGATTATGGAAATTACCCTATGGTGTAGAGAGAGGTGGCTGGAGTCATTGCAACACTTCTCCCAAATGTCTATAAAATGCCAGGGTCATCAGGGAAGTCCTTGATAACTTGGAAAAGACCAACATCACACCCATTTTCCTGGGGAATGACAGGCTGGTCAGCTCCATGTCAGTCCATAGGAAGGTGATGGGAAAGACCTTCTGGAAACCATCTCCAAACATATGAAGGACAAGATTCAAGTGAGGGAGCATGAGGTGACCAAGGGGAAATGGAGATTGTGTCTGACCAACCTGACTGTCTTCTGCCTCAAACATGAAAGCAGGGGGATTTTGTGAGCCTTCAGTATATCAAGGAGTTTGGAAAAGTCTCTGATAATCCCCTTATACTCAGGTTATGGAAATCTGCATGAGACTAATGGACCATAAGGCAGGTGGATAAACCACTGGGCTGAAAACAGTGATCAGCGTATAAGTTCCATGTCACCACCAATTACCAGCAGCATCCCTCAGAGAATAGTGTATTAGGCAGGACTGTTTAACATAATTTCAATAGCCTTATGTTCTTGTATTTCTTTATGGTTCTGGTTGTGTACACTGATCTTCTGGAGAAATTATGCATTATTTTTTGTCTGAAAGGGAAAGTGGGTTTCAGAATGGGTGTAGTGCAGTCACACACTCATTAAGAGCTGGTGCTCCTGCAGGTGCCGTGGTCCTCACTGCCCAGTCTTCCTCTGCATCTCTAGTCATGCACAGGTGTCCTGTGAGAGCTTCTGGATGAGGCAAGCACCTCAGAGACACCCGGGCTCTCTCTTAGTGTCACAGACTGCTTATAGGTGGACACCTAAGCTCCTCATAGAAATTTAAAAGACTGTCTTGGAAAAGACAGCAAAAGATCAAACACTTCAGTGTCCAAGACCACTGGAGACAGCCCATGCAGGAATGATAGGAGAGTGAATGGCTGCCAGAGCTGACTCCATGGCACTGTTGGGTGTGAGACATGTTCTACTAAAGAAGCCTCTGCGCCTGGGCAGTCTGTGATCCAGCCATCCTGAGGTCATAATTAGCATAGACCCTGGTCATATCATTTTGGGGTGTGAGAAGAGGTTAGGACATAGGAGAGCTAGAAGGGTTTAAGAATGCTGAGACTCTAGTGGACACTTTGGTGTGATGTGATTCTCCCATTTATGCAGCACACTTAGAGGTAGACAGTACAGTCCTTGCCTGAAGGCAATAGCGAGATCCAGTTCTTTGGGCACAGTTAGGAAACCTGAGATGCCCTGAGATATTTGCTGAGCAATCACTCCAGAAGGGCATGGATTTCATGTAGGTCCCATGCTGTATGTGCTGGAGACATGTGGTTGTCCTGGACAGCCAGGCATCTGAAATGGCCCTGGCAGCCTATTTCTGTGTAATCAGACGAAGTGTCTGCACTGAATTACATTGGCTGTTTGCCACATTGGAGTTTTCATCTGTTTCAGTGTCATAGTGAGTGGACCTCTAATTATAGTAGGCATCCAGTGTAATTACACATGGCCAAGGAAATTCCCCACCTGGTCCCCACCTGATGCTCCATAAAGATGCGAATTTCCTGTTTGCTCCATCAGAGCAAGCAAACCCTTATACATGCCTGTGATCACCTTAGTCTCTTCAGCTATCACCACGAGTTTGCATGTGAGCAACTGACTTCCATTCTCCATCTCCAGTGATTGCAATGGGAATGCAGACAAGGAACTTGTGTGCAGACGCCTCTGTTGTGCACACTTCAGCTCGGGAAGGGGAATCTCAGCTCCTGTGTGTTTGTAGAGTTTATGGGAGTTTACTGAATCCCCTTCTAGCCCAGGGGCCTTTAAACAGGCATCAGATGTCCAGATTAACGTATCTTAATGAACGCCTGAAGCATGTGTCAATCAATTCCCTCCTTGTCCCCATCTAGATGTTTTGTCTAGATAAGAGATGTGAAACACAGCTTCCACAGTGGGATGTTTCCACCTATGATAATTAGCCATTAGCTGATGAAATAGCTGATTAAGTAAATTGCAATGTTGGAATCCTTCTCTCTGCACTCATTCAAAAGGGCAATTGATAATAATTTTAGTCTGTTTCAGGTAACATTTCCGGGAAGAAGGGAGCACCATGGACAGAGAAAATGATGAGTTCCGCTGGGTCTATGGTTCTGAGCAGGGCCAGCCTCCTGGGAGTCCGTGACAACCTGGAAACATTGTGCAGAAACAATCGAGTGCAGGAGTAGCTCCTCTGCCAAAAGCAGCAGAGCTCCAGGCACTGCCTGTTCCTGCAGATACGAGAGAAGAGAAGGCAGTGAGAAGTGAAAGGCAGTGTGGCGTGGGAGACCAAAGAAGAGCTCATTGTGGGAGAAATCTTCACAGCCCTTGACATGGTAAGTCTCTGATTACAGGGCAATGCTAATGAGCTTCCTGGAATGGTTTTCTTCCCATGACTGTTTTTTAAGGATCTCTCCTTGCAGTGGAGGGGGAGACATTTCACAGCAGGGATTCTTTGCCACACATCAAATGCACATTATACTATTTCCTCTTGTGGCTAGAGCTATAAAATGAAAACAGGTCTTCATGGACTCTAATTCAGAGTGTCCCTGTACTGCAAAGAAAGGGGAAAAAAATGAAAGACTATTTAAAATAAAATGAGCTTTCCTTCCAGGGCTCTCAGTTTCTTAATTTTGTCAGGGAAAAGAAATAAAAGTACTGTTTTGACAAGGAATGGGGACTCAAAGACCTTTACTCTCTGAGATCAGTAGGTCTGTGAGAAAGCTCAGCAACCCTCCTTCTACCCTCACCTCCACCTACAGCTCTACTAGCAGCACCTTTATTAATTTATCAGGGTTTATGTGATCTGCTTCTTGTGAGCTGCAAGCACAGAGATGCCCCTGCCCAGGTCTCAGTTCTGGAAGGTTTCCTTAGGGCAGAACTGACCACACAGTCAGGCAGCATCTGTGAGCAGCAACAGGGAAAAATGTTGGGCAGGAGAAAGCTCCAGGAAGCTGGAGTGGGTAGGGAATTAGAGGGAACTGCTAACAGAATCATCATGGGAGCGTGGATTTGGCAAGTCATGGTCAGTCCCTCCAATAAAGGCACTTTGTGCAAGACCCCTGTGTCTCCTCTCCCAGACATCAGAGCCTGTGCCCTGACAGCCATGAAGTCCAGGGTATAAGCTCCCTCCTCTTCTGCCAGACATTTAGCAGAGGAGAGGGGAATATCTCCTGCTAAATGCCAGTTTACTGCTGCCCCACAAAGGGGCTGGAAGTGACTGCCCTACAGTGGTGTCATGCTCATTTCACGTAGGACACACACATGTGTGCCCTTCTGTCTCTCTCTTTCTCTTTGCCCACTTTGGCAGCAGGGACAAGGTGTTGCCTCTTGTTTCCCCTCCAGTCCAAGCTCTTCCTTTTCTTGCTTTTGGGTTTTCTGGGATTGAGTGTTTTCAGCTGAAGTTCAGACCCTGATGCTGCAAGTTGTGGAACACAGGGTTCTGCATGGGAATGAGCTTGCCCCAGACCGCATCTGTCCTGTGACAATCCAGGAAATGTGGTCTGCGAGGCTAGAAAATGAGCTGACTCCCCCTTAAGAAGAACCCATGTTCAGTGCTAACGGTCCTTAGGCTGTTGCTCTGTGGTGTCCTGCCTGGCTTCCACCTGTCCTCTAAAAAGGCACTGTTGTCTCATGGCATCACTGTCATATCTGAGATACATGAAAAAGGTCCAGAGATGCTCAGAGTCTGAACATGGTGGTGGGCATCTGTATATTGGCATCTGAAAAGAGCCCTGTGGCTAGAAGGGGAGTTGTGGAGACCTCCTTCTGTTGCCTGGAGAAAAAGTGCAAAGTTTTGAAATATGCATTTAGAATCTGGACTCCTCTGCTCTCAGCAGGGGCTGGTTTCTTTCTGAAGCATCATCTTCCTCCTTCTCAAAGAGGTTCAAGCCTCATAAACGTGTCAAGGAGAGTAATAGATAAGATGTCCCCGCTCCAAGTGACAATAGATCCATTCCTCCCAGAAATGTTGAGTATTTCCACGTCTAAAGTGAACACCCCATGTGTGACAGGGGAATCTGAAAGAAAAAGAACATTTTAAAATCACACACTCCTGTCTGCAACTGTCTTCTCATCCTTTAGAACTGAGAGTGAAGATGCTGAAAAAGCCTTCCACCAGAGCAGCTGATTTCATTTCACAGAAATTCCTAATCTCAGAGCTAGTCACACCTGATCCCATTTACCCTTTGCATGTACAGCAGGATGGATGTTCCAGAGCCATGGACAGAGGTCTCTTCTGCTAATGACATGCTCTGCCAACATAAAGCAGAGCTTAAGCAAGAGAAGAGCACAAAAAGAGTCCCAATACAGACAGAAGCAATGTGGAATTTTTAAGAAGACAAACTATTTCATTAATGTATTCATTTTACTTTAAAACTCTCTCCTAACTTGTCCCTGTATCTTTCTCCTTGGATTTTCCTGCATGCCCAGAGTGAGCAAATGTCCAACAGCAGCTCCTTCAATGAATTCCTCCTCCTGGCATTTGCAGATACACGGGAGCTGCAGCTCTTGCACTTCTCGCTCTTCCTGGGCATCTACCTGGCTGCCCTCCTGGCCAACGGCCTCATCATCACAGCCGTAGCCTGCGACCACCGCCTCCACACCCCCATGTACTTCTTCCTCCTCAACCTCTCCCTCCTCGACCTTGCATCTATCTCCACCACTGTCCCCAAATCCATGGCCAATTCTTTGAGGGACACCAGGGCCATTTCCTATTTGGGATGTGCTGCCCAGGTCTTCCTGTTTCTCTTTTCGGTTGGAGCTGAGTGTTCTCTCCTCACAGTCATGGCCTATGACCGCTACATTGCCATATGCAGACCCCTGCACTATGGCACGCTCATAGACAGCAGAGCTTGTGTCAAAATGGCAGCGGCTGCCTGGGCCAGTGGCTTGCTCAATGCTCTCCTGCACACTGGGAACACATTTTCCCTACCACTCTGTCAAGGTAATGTTGTGAACCAGTTCTTCTGTGAGATTCCCCAGATTCTCACAATCTCCTGCTCAGCCTCCTGCCTCAGGGAAGTTGGGCTTATTGTGCTTACTGCCTGTTTAATCTTTGGGTGTTTCATTTTCATTGTGATGTCCTATGTGCAGATGTTCACCATTGTGCTGAGGATCCCCTCTGAGCAGGGCCGGCACAAAGCCTTTTCCATGTGCCTCCCGCACCTGGTTGTGGTCTCCCTATTCATCAGCACCTCATTTGTTGCCTACTTGAAGCCCCCCTCCTACTCCTTCCAAGCTCTGAATCTGGTGTTGGCCATTCTTTACTCAGTGGTGCCACCAACACTGAATCCTCTCATCTACAGCATGAGGAACAAGGAACTAAAGGATGCCTTGAACAAATGCATTCAACTGGTACTGAGTCACCTGTAATGAGTTGCACATCTTTCTTCACAAGCAATTCCAAGCTCATCTCATGCAACTCTCATACTGTAGAAATTCTCTCTGTGATGTTCAAACTCATTCCAGATTCCACTCCAGAGGCACAAATTTCAGCTGTTTGAACCATAAGCCTTCCTTAAATCTATCACTCTGTCTGAGCTGGTTTTCCACATAATATCTCTGTAATAAAAGGGGATAGTACTGTGCCTAAATGTTGGGCTCTTCTTTCCAAGCAGGAGCCAAAAATGCAGTCAAGGAAGTGCACCCAAAAAAGCTCTGTTGCCACACCAGTTGCAAAGGGACATTAGCTAGTAAAGTGATGTGCAAGGGTATGAGGGCTAGAATCAGGTCCCACTTGTGGAATATTGGATATTGGGTGTCCATGGTCCCTGGAGAAGGTGAGTGGTCAGTAGGTCTATGCCAGGTACTGTACCACTTACCAGCTGGCCAGCAGAAGAGCAGAGGGGACCTCTGGGAGAACATGTTATTGGGAAAGGCGCTGACTAGAAACTCCCAAAACAAAATGGAGACACCCAAAGGTAAAGGGCCAAACCAAGGAAAACACCAAATCAGGGCACTGCTGTCTCAGAATAGAGAGTGAGCTGAGTCTAATGACACACAGAACAATGTGAACACATCCTGAGCAATGTGAAAAAAAATGAAATAACCTGGGGTTGCTCAAAACATCCTCCATAGCCACAGATTCTGGGGGAGGGAGGGCTGAGGGTTGTCACCTGCCAAATATGATGATGATGCATCTGGGTCTGCCCTGACCAGCAAGGACACTATGGAGTCACTCCATGCCCACTCGCCCTGCAGAGCATTATCACCAGACCAGGGTCCTGCGAGAAGAACAGAGGAGGGGTGTAGGAACAGCCAACCAGATTAGCAAAGACACATTGACCTGGGAAAGACTTTCTGGGGAGTAGAGGTGTCTGCGATAAGAGCGGGGTAACAATGGTGTGTTCGTGGGCAGGGAATAAATGAAAAACCTCTTCCCACGTGTGTCAGGTTGGGGCAGGTGGCTCTGTCCCTGTGCTCCACTGAGGTGCCCCAGGGCCAGGACTCGTGTTCATTCCTGGCGAGGGGGGCTGCCCAGAGGGACTGGGGGCTGCCCTGAGGCAGACAGGGTTAAGGCAGGGCTGATCACGGGAACATTGGAGATGTGGGGTGAGTGCCCTCCATGTCCTTGTGCCATATTTGCCCCCAGTCCTGGGCTAATGGGGAGGCTGAGAGCCCTCTGTGCAGCACCAGGGGCCACAGTGCCCTGCGGAGGGGCTGGCGCTGGTGGGTGAGTGTCCTGGGCGCTGCAGGCCCTGTGGCCGGCACTGCTGCGGGGCCACCCCAGCGTGGGCTGCTCCGCTGGGTGTGCTGGGAGAGGGCAGGGCAGGGGGGAGAGCCGGGGGCAGCCGCGCTGGGCTCCAAGGGGCCTGGCAGGGTTCAAATGGCAGCAGGCGGCTCCTGCGTGTCAGTGGCAGCGTGGGAGCACAGAGCTGGCTGCTTGCAGGGCACAAACAGGTCTGCTGGGAAAGGGCCCAGGACACGGAGCGTGCAGGGGGGCAGCCTTAGGGTCCCACAGCCCCACTAGTCTTTCCATGGAGATTTTCTCAAAACAACTGACATGGAGAGAAAAAACTTTCAAGATTTTTATTTGGAGCCGGCGATGGCTGTTTCCACCTAGCGCTCTTGTGGGCACATGGATGCTCTGGGACACGATGCGGCAGCATCTCTGTAGCCCCCAGGACACAGTGTCTGTCGCTCTGCGCCAGCCCCGCTCTCGGGGCCCTGCCGGGCTCTTTCAGCTGCGCCGCTCCTCTCGCTGCCCCGCGATGCAGCGGCAGCAGAACGCTCTGCGCAGAGCCCGAAGCGCTGTCCTGAGCCGCGAGCGCCATCGCCGGGGAGCCGCGACGTCCGGGAGGGCGGCGATGCCTGCAGTGGGAAGCAGAGCTGTGGGCAATGGGCTGCAGGGCGCAGGGCTGCACCTGCCTGTCCCTGCCACCAAGGGCTTCCCAAGGGGCTGTGGCCTCAGCACAGCAGCCCCCGAGGGCTTCCTGCTGCCGGCCCCGGTGCCGCTCGCTGTCCCTGACAGACCCGCCGTCCCCAGCAGGGCTCTCCACTCGGTTACGTACCTGGCTCAACGTCTGCCGTAGGGCTACAGGAGGATGATGACTTCTCCTCCTGGGGCTCCGAGGCCTCCTGCATGGACAGAGCAAGAACACGCACCCATCGGCCATCGGCTGCTGCTGCTCAGGGTACCGGTGCCCCAGGGTGCACAGGGGAAAGGGTTTGGGGCTGGGGGAGGCTGCCCACGGCTGTGCGTCCCAAGGGAAGGGACCTGCGGCTGGCAGGGCAATGGGACACGGCTCGTTGTGGGGCCGTAGCAGCAGGGCTGGGCTGGGGCCGTGATGCACAGGGGAACGGAGGCAGCCGCTGCAAGGCACAAGGGGGCTCGTGCACTGGGTGAGGAGGGGGCTGCTGCTGGGGCTGCCCTTTCCCTCCTCGCTAGGCATCCAGGCCCCAGGGCTGAACGTGGCGCAGGGGTGGAGGGGACATCAGCCCTGCACCTTTGGCACTCGGAAACAGAGAGGACCCAGCATCTCTTCCACACCAGACATCACCAAGGTTCAATGGCTGGAAGGGAAATCTGGGCACCATGGACAAGGGGGATCAATAGGATAGGGCAGCTCTGGGCACCCCCTCTGCACACCCGCCCACACAGCTCACATAGCAGCTCCCTTGGATCATGGGGACAGGTGACATGCTCCATGCTTACCTGGGGAGCAGGGCCTGCAGCCAGGGGAGAAGCTGCTGCTTTAGCTTCCTGCAGCAGAGATTCCTCAGCTCCTCTGGGCATTGCTGGATCAACAGAGGGGCTTTCCACCTCACCAGGTCCCTCACTGGCAGCCTCTGCTTCTTTGATGTTGGGCAAGGAGGGCACCTTCTCGAGATCCCTCTCCCTTTCTGCAAATAGGCTGCGCAGACTGGGTCTGATCCATTGCAAGGAGCTGCTTTCCTCTACCTCCTCCCTTTCAAGAAGCTCTTCATCAGCATCCTCCTCATCATCGCTCTGCTCAGCTATTTCATTCAGGTGTCTGCTCCATGTTTCAACGTTCTGCCTGGGGGCATGAGCATAGAGGCGCTCCAGCACCTCCCACTTGCCCTTGGCATCCTTAAGGAGCTCCACTTGCGTGATCTCTGGATTCCATAGATTATGGAAGGAGTTTCTGGCAAGGAGCTAGGAAAAGAGAGGCAGAATTTGTGAAGGGAGCTTCTTTTCCCAACAGGAAAGGTCTCCTGGGGCTCCTTCCGCCAGTGCTGGGACAACCCGGCTGTCACAGAGTGGCACCAGGCCCGGCCCCAGCACCGGGAGGGCTCCCACCTGGCCCAGCTCTCCCTTGCACTCACCTCCTTGGGTCTCACATTGAGGGATCCTGATGCTGACAGGCAGAAACGCTCCCCGTGGCCCTCCTCTTCCTCGCCCTGGCTCTCCTTCAGGCTCTGCTCCTTCCTCAGGAAAGTGACTTCCCGGATCTGTGCCAAGCTCTGCCCCGTGCGGGCCAGGCAGCTCCTGTCGAGCTCCTCCAGGGCCTCTGTCTTGATGCTGAGCACCCCCAGGTACCGCGCGGTGTTGTCTTCGTGCACACGCAGCGGCCTTCCTTGCACGTGGCAGGTGATGCCCACAGGCTGTTGTTTTGGGTCCTGCCCTGCCGGTGCTCCTCGTGGTGTCCCTGTCCCACCATCCTTGCCTGGGGAAGCTGGTGTCCCAGCCCTGCTCACCTCCCTTTCTTCCCCATGAGTGCAGGGATCCACCCCTTCTTGAGCTGCAGGGGCTCTTCCTTGGTCACACTCCATGGTCTGGAGCAGCCACGAGCTTGCCTGTGTGCCTTGATCGACGGTGTGTGCCAAGGCATCAGGCTGTGCTGGCTGCTGGCTGGCTCCAGGGCTCGCGTCATCAGGATGGCTCAAGGGGGCAGACCCCAGCCCCACACCTGCATCCTCCAGACCCACAGCAGGCAGTGTGGGGCCATGTGGGACAGACCCCTGGCTCTCAGATCTCAGTTCTGTGCCAGTTTCTCCATCAACGCTCTGAACGAGGCTGACAGGCTCAGGTGAGAAGGGCGATGGGGATTCCAGTGGGGCCATTTCACTGCAGCACCCGGCAGTGACGTCTTGTGCAGAGCTGGGTGGCACCACTGCAATGGAGGAGCTGCTGAGTCCAGCCTCCTCCGAAACACCTTCAGCTGCCATCGCACCCTGCTCGGGATCATCCAGGGCAGAAGAGGCCGCTGCTTCTTGAGGATTCTCCATCGCAGGCACTTGCCCTTCAGGAGGAATGGTCTGTGCTCTCAGGAAAAAGGAGGAGCTTCCCAAGAGCTGCTGGCTTTTCAGGGAGAGACTCATCCTCTCATCATCCCCTTGAAATATCCTGCCTTCTCCCACTGATGATGTTGAAGACTCAGGCCTGGATCGAGGCAAGAACTGCACATGCTCTTGATTTACCTGCATGAGAGCGCTAGTTTCTTGCTGGGGTCTTTGAAGTGGAGGCAGGGCAAGACGCGATGGCTTGAGCTGCTCTTCCTTTCTCTTCTGTGAGTCCAGAGCCATCCCAGCACCAGCAACAGGTGGGAAGCATTCCCTGGCAGCAGCTTTGCTGGAATTTGCAGCCACCCTCTCCAATGCCTTGTTCATTCTGTCCAGGACTTTCCTGGCCACCCCTTCCTTGTCCAGGGCAAAGGCCCTGCCTTTGGGAGAAGACCTGCAGGATGTTTCCAGAGCAGGCAGCTTGGTGTGACTTGCAGATCCTGCTGGTTTCACTGCAGAGTCCTCCAGGCCTCCCTGTGTCTGCCAAGCTGCCTTGGATGGCAGAGATGGGAAGCTGGGCACATCTGATGTTCCCGATCTTGTCCTGCCAGTCAGTATCCTGCTGTGTCCCAAGGCAGCCTTCTTTGCAAGGCTGGAGGAGGGATGCAGATCTCGCACTGTGCAGGAGACATCGCTGGCCGTGTCCTCCAACACCTGCAATCGAAGCCCACCACAAAGGCCAGGTTACTGGTGTCCTTTTCCCTCCCTCCATGCTTCCCAGACGGACGCTTGGCTGTCACCGTCGCTCAGCTCTGTACCTGTGCGATGCCGTGTTGGGAGCAGCGTGAGCCCTGAGGGCCGGGCAGCGGCGGCAGCCGGTCCCTTTGGTGGGACGAAGCTGGGGTCCGTCTGCGCTGCCCTGCTGCGGGCAGCTCCTGCTGGCCCACCTGTGGGGAGAAGGAGGCCCGTCATGGGGTTGGTTGTGTTGGTGCGAGCAGCTCCTAAACACGGGAAACCCCAGCCTGGCGTCGAAGGGAAACTCCTGGCTGAGCACAATCCAGCTGTGCTTGGCCTGGACCTGCTCTCTGCCCTCAGCACAGAGCTCATGGGGTTCATGTGGGCTTTGGAGCATCAACATCATGGAAATCATAGAATCACTATGTTTGGGAAAGATCTTCAAAACCATTCAGTCCAACTGTAAACCCTTCAACACCATGCCTGCTGAACCATAGCTCTAAAGTGCCTTATCTGCACATTTCGTGAATGCTGCCAGGGACAGTGATTCCAACACTTCCCTGGGCAGCCTCTGTCAATGCTTTACAATTCTCTCCATGTGGAAAGTTTTCCTAATATCTAACCAGTTCCTCTCCTGGTGCAACCTGAAGCCATTTCCTCTTTTCCTATCAGTATTTTAGAGATTAGCCTTGCCTCGTACAGCCTCTTTCAGGTTGTTGTGCAGAGCAATACGCTCACCCCTGATCCTCCTCTTCTCCACACTAAATAATCCCCAGCTCCCTCAGGTGCTCCTCATAAGGTCTGTGCTCCAGTCCCTTCACCAGCTTCATTGCCCTTCTTTGGAAATACTCCAGCATCTCAACGTTTTCCCATGCCCAAATCTGAATACAGTATTCGAGGTGCGTCCTCATCAGCACCGAGTACAGGAGGATAGTGCAGGTCAGGCTGCTGTTTCCCATGCCCAGGAATACATGTTCCCTCACTGGAGGAGCTCCTGCCCCACTGTCTTGACCCAGGGCTCCTTCCCCACCACCCTTGTGCTCTCCATGCGGGTCCCGTCCCTGCCTCCCACCTCTCCCTCCAGTGCCACCACTCACCTCACTCGTGCACTCTTGCACACTCGAATTCCTTTCCATGGATGAGGAGCAGGCATCTGCCTGCTGCTCCTTCTCCAACTTCAGGAACCTCTCTGAGGATGTCTCACACGGGCACCAAGGGGAGTTGCTTCCTACTAGTCGCGCCGCTCTCCTCAGAGTGAGGACCCCAGCAGGGACACAGTCACCTTGGGGACTGCCCCATCACAGTGACCTGTGGGCATGATGCCACCCCCATCACAAAGCCCTGGGAGTCGCCATGGGGACACCAGGCACCGCGTCGTTTCCTCCTCTCCCCACTCCTGAGCAGGTCCCTGGGGCGCAGGACGAGTTGTCCTCTCCACAGCTCTGCGCTCCCCGGGCCTTGCAGAGGCTGCCCCTCGTCAGGCGGTCCATAGCAGACACCCACCGCGAGGCCACCCTGGTACTCTGCCCCCCGTCATCATCCCTGAGCTGCCTCCCTTGCTCTCCCCTGTGATCTTCTCCCCATGCCCAGGCCTCTTTTTCCGACAGAAATCCCCCTCCCCACAGGACTGCACGGACTGTCCTGGGCCAAGAGCAGGACTGTGGGTGACGCAGCACGCGCTGCTGCCACGGGGTTTTGCATCCGCTCAGCTCCATGTGACGCCAACCCCCAACCTGCCACCAAGAACAGACAAAACAATGGGGACTCTCGCGCACAGGTTCACGACATGGGCTTGTTTCTGCCCACACTCATTTACTACCCTGAGCCCCCTGCCCTGAGCAGGGAGCCTTCAGTCACAAGGGTGAGGAAGAGCCTTAGTGACAGTTATAAGTTGCAATTAATATGTAACCTATTGGCTTTTATTGAAGAAAATGTTTCTTTTTTTGTTCCTTTTTTTTTTTTCTCCCTTAGTTTCCTGTTTCTTTCCTCATAACAGGAAAGCAGAAAATCTATTGCTTTTAGCCAGGTCCCCCAGAAAACAAAGCAGAGGTACAGGATTGAGCAGCAGAGGAAAGGGGAAAGGAAATATTGTTTAGGGAAATGCTTGCATGCCAGGTCAGACACATGGGGGAAATCATTTTCTTCCAAGTCTTGGACACTGAAAATGATCTAAAAAGCAGTTCTGATGTCTAGGAGAAAAAAAAAAAGCTGGGGGGGGGGGGATATATTTTAAACACAAATCCATTTCTATCTATACACACTGTGGTTCAGCAGGTCCTGGTAAAATTCAACATAACACAAAATGTCCTTGTCTCCAGGTGTTCAGGCGTGTCCCTAGACCCAGATCGTGGTTTCACATATAAGGCGTCATGAACTGCTCTTGCAGCTCCCTCCCCTGTGTCTGCAAGGACCCCACTGTGGGCAGCTGCCACCAGCCCTCTCATACGGGAGACAGTCCCCGGCAGACGCTGCTTGACCATTCACCATCTCCAAGAGCACAGGGTACACACAAGTCAGAGACGAATCCAGCCCTCATTCCCTAACACATCTCCCCAGGAGCTCATTACCTTGAGCCCTTGAAGAGCCCCCAAATGCAACAAGCACCTTTCAGGCTGCGAGTTGTAGAACAAATTCTTGACTCCAGCTTTGGGGGAAGAGACCGATATTCAAGCATTGCACTAGGATATATCCTTCTATTAGCAGGAGGACAGCTGTGACACACTGAGAGACACATTTATAGAAGGCCTCTGGATAAAATCCTCTGAAAAAGATGTGTGAAGGGCACGTTTGCTCTTTTCTGGCATGCCATCTCTAGCTTAAACACCAGAGAAAACCTGCTGAGGACTTTTTTTAAAAAATAAAAGCCTCTTCTGAGAGCAAGGGAGCAACCTTGTCCTTGAGGGCAAGAGAGAAAGTGAGATGGGGACTGCTGGATGAACACCAGCAGCCTGGACCTCGGTTCTTGTTCCCAGTGATCCTGCTGCTCTGCGCCAAGGGTCAGGGCTTTGGGAGCTCTTTCCTGAGGTGTCACACAGAAACTGGAAACTGCAAAAACACCTGTGGTTCCCGGGCTGTGGCACAGGGCTGGAAGCTGCCACATGAGTCCTGTGTGAGGGTCCTCCCTTGCTTGGGGACAACATGGCAGCCAGGACTCCTGGGGCTTCCCCAAGCGCCAAGGCTGCCACGGGGCAGCTCCAACCATTGTGTGGGTGCTGGGGGGCAGAAGGAGAGAATCCAGGGCAGGTTTACCTGGCAATGGCTCCCCCTCTTCCCCTCCACCATGGCGGGCAGGGCCAGAGGAAGCCCAACACAGCAGCTCACACAGCCCCCACGTCCCCACATCAAAGCCCCCAGCACCGACAGCCCCGAGCTGGGCTCCCCTCCCTGCCCCGGCCCCGCACAGCCCCCAGCACAGCCGGGAGCCCCGCAGGGCCCCTGCGGCAGAGCCCAGCCCCGCCGGGGCAGCCAACGCGCCTCGGGGCCCCAACCTGCCCCGCACACGGGGCCCGGCTGCCCCCAGCCCCGCGACGCCCCGCACAGCCCTGCAAGATGGCACCGCTCATGGCAGGGGAGGGCGGAGCTGCCGGCGGGGCAGGAGGCCACAGCGTTGCCATGGCAGCTGACAGCCAATGGCTGCGCTGGGCACGATGAGGTCACTGCTGCCGCAGCCCCTGATAGGCCAGCTGCAGGGAGAGGGCGTGGCTGCTGCTTGGGAGGTCCCCGCTGCGGGCAGAGCTGATTGGGCAGCAGCAGGGCTGGCTCTGCCTGGTGACTGTGAGGTCACCGCTCCCGCAGCGCCTCATTGGGCAGCAGCCGGGCCCTGCGGGGTTCTGCGCTGCTGAGATCATCTCCGCGGAGCAGCTGCTGAGCCCGGGCTGGGCTCCTGGCGGGGAAGGGCTGGGGAGGCCATTGCTGCCCTGGAGGGCAGGGCCAGAGAGCTGGGCGGGACGGCGCTGTGACGTCATGTCTTTGTGAGCGCCTGATTGGCCGGCAGCAGGCAGGCAGGCGTGGGTGGTGGGTGGGGGGTCTCTGTGGTGAGAGGAGCTGAGAGGGCAGCAGTGGTTCCTGTGTGGGGAAGGGGTTTGAGGAAGCTGCTGTCTCTGAAGGCCTCAGGCAGCAGCAGGGATGTGGTGGGTTTGCACCTGTGAGGTCACCTCCATGTGAGGAGATGAGAGGTCGGGAGAAGTCCCATGTGCCTGTTGGAAGGTGCTGGAGGTCTAGAAGAGAATGGAAGGGGTGGAGAGTTGGGCTTCCTGCATCTTGGGGCACTTTGGGCTGTCCTGTCTGGTGCCCTGTGTGGTGCTTATCCCTGTGTGTCCTCCATGCAGAGGCACGTGTAGGCCATCAGCCCTCGGGTTAGGTGTGGAGGTCGTGGAGAGCTGCAGTGCAGGATGGCCCCAGTGTGTCCCCAGGGTCTTGGTGCTCCGAAGGGAGGAGGTGTCTGGAGAGAGCGGCGCTCCGCTCCCAGAGCCCAGCCTGCCATCGCAGGGTCCTTCTGGGAGAGCAGGGATGCAGAAACATTCTCCGATCTCCATGTTCAGGGATAATCCAGACCTCTGCTGGGACCTGCCTTCAGCAGGGCCTTGAATCCTCCAATGCAGGCACAAGGAATCTGCTCTTCTGAGACAGGCTGCACTGGCTCTTTGCTGTTAAAGTCTTCAGCAAAGTTTCTTGGTCTGTGCTGCTTGAGATGGAAATGATACATCAGAAAAGAATCCATGTGCCCTTAACACATCTTTCTTCTAGAGGACTTTAGCTGGGACACTGGTTCCTGCCAGACTCAAAACCATGGGTCAATCCAGGTAGCAAACGTGGGGAAGTTTTTCCAGATTCCGTGAATTTTGCCAAGCTTTCCTTTGTCTGACCCGGAGGAAATCCATTTCTTATCTTGGACCTTAGTTGGTCCTTGGGCTTTTCCATGACACCTCTAAGTAGTGTTTCTCCCCTGGGTGTAGTTCCTGGCACTCGGTCTGTCTTTCGGGTCTGTAGAGCACCTTGGATCTCCCACACATTTTTGCTTCTGGGCACCTCAGGACGTGCCCACACACTGCAGTGCTGCCGTATGGAGCCCGTAAGGCACTGCTGGCCTCAGGAGCTGCATTTTGACTTGTTCACGAGGTGGTGAGATGACCATCTCCCAGCTGCTGAAGCTTGTGATCATCCCTACAACCAACGTTCCTCTCCTCCTAGTCTTTGCACAGTCCTGTGGCCAATCTTGCAGAAGGGAGGCCCCCATTCCCCTTGGATCCTGTCAGAGATGGGACTTTCCAAGCCACTGCAAAGGGAAGCATGGCTTTACTCATTTATTTGTTACTTATTTAATCTTTATCATCCTGTCTATGGCACACTGAGCACCCCTTTGCACCTTGGAGTTTATACACTTTCTCCTCTCCTCTCTCCCCTGTCTCCTCCATGTCTACTGAGTCAGCAGGGTCATGGGAAGTGCTGGTTTAGGGAGCACCCTTGAAGTTCTAAATTGTGCAGCTGAAGGCCTGATGGAGGCATTCCTTTGACATCCCCATGTTGTGCTTGGGTCGCTCTGAGCAGCCAAGAAAATCCCTCTTCTCTAGGGACTTGCATCAGAGCGTTTTGCCTGCTTTTGTACGGAAGTGCAGAGAGGTCTACGATTGCCAAGAGCAGCATGGCCCACATCATGGCCCAGGATGCCTAGGAGTTGTGTGGCTCCCATTCCCACATGTCCTGCTTAAATTGACAAGTTCTAACGTGAACTTCACAGCACACGAGGCAGACATTGTAAAGCTGCAGCACTGGGAATCCTCCTGTTACCCTTTATTCACTCAGCAACCCAGCTGCTGGTTTGCACTTCAGGGAGTTTAAAGCTTGCTCTGCTTTCCAGGAGCCTGTCCCCCACATTCTGCTTATATCCAGCCTTTCCCATCTCTCCAAAATATAGCATAGAATCATAGAATCATAGAATGCTCAAGGTTGGCAGGGACCTCTGGAGGTCATCTAGTCCAACCCCCTGCACATGCAGGGTCACCTAGAGCACGTGGCACAGGGCTGCATCCAAGCGGGTTTTGAACATCTCCAGAGAAGGAGACTCCACAACCTCTCTGGGCAGCCTGTTCCAGTGCTCTGTCACCCTCACTATTAAAAATTTTTTCCTTAAGTTCCTGTGGAACTTTTGGTGCTTCACTTTGTGGCCATTACCTCTAGTTCTGTCAGTGGCCACCAACATATCCAGTAAGGCTCTCCCCTCTAGCAGGGGAACCTCATTGTTGGCATCTTGGACTTAGCCTACAGCCGAAGAGAATAATTACACTTTATGAAATTATTCCTGCTCTGTTTCTATGCAATTAAGAAAAATCCTGTGCCTATTTGCAGCTAGTTCTCTAAGGAAAGCAAGTGTGAGCTGGGGCAGATGAACTGCAACCTTCAATTGCAGACTTCAGTGGAATAGGAAAGCTTCTAACAAGAGTGAGGGAAGTCCCCTGTGGCGGATGAGAGAAATGGAAGGACTGGGAGGTGGAGAGGAAGAGTGTCCATATGGTGCCTGAGCTCCAGGACATGCTTTTCTTGTATGTCCAGCCTTCATTAGGAGTCACTCTAGACTGACACCAGCTGGAGAATGTTGCTGTCACTTGCTCTAAAATTATAATAATAATGAGAAAAGCCTTTAAAAGCAGAAATACTCATAATTATTTATGTCTCCACCTTTCAGCTACACTCCTGAAATGTCTCCAATTAACCATGCAAGACTTGAAGAAAATTACAGGGAGAGACATAGTTGGTCAGAACTTTTTGCTTTTTAATGAGTCCCATGGTGTGTTTGGTGCTGAGCCTATGAACTTCAGTTACTGAGAGGAGGCTGAACAAAACATTGAAGAATTCCAAGTCAGAAGCAACCTCCAAAGTTCTGTAGAGCATTAATGGGTCCCACTGAGAGTCGTTAGCAGCTAAGACTCCCCAGCTGATTAGAGTAGAAAATCGTAATCACTGGTAACAGGCAGGCAGAGGAAATGTGCAAGATGGTTCTGATGCCACATTAACCCTTGATGTGTTTTATCAGGCAAAATGTCCACGCTTGGTCACTGAGCTTCTGGGAAGGGAAATCCTTTCCCCACATGTTTTCGGGGTCATCCTGGGGACAGTGTGTGTGTGGGGGTGTGCAGTGCTCAGTGCAGGACAATGATACGACACCTTTCAGGGTGTTGGCAAGGGGACAAGGAGGTCCCAGGGTCTCCTGGCAGGCCTTGGTGGCAGAGACAACAGCCATAGCCAAGAGGATGCCGCCCTCCTTTGGGGTCCTTGAGCTTTGGCAGTGCCTTAGGCTGTCTCCAGCAGAGCCTCTCCTGTGCTGGCTCCTACCTGCAGTTGTGCTCATGCAGCCTGTAAACACCCAGCCCGCTTCCCCACTTTGGTCTCACACGGGATCTCCTTCCCTTCACTGATGTCTCTCCATCCCCATGGCTGTTCCTTGTAACACAAAGCCAAGGGATGATCCTTGCCTCGGGCTGGGTGGCCTGTTGCACTACAGCATTAGCCTTTCAAGTGACATTACCTCATCCTAAAGCCCGATCAGAAATTCCCAAGCTGGGGATATTTCAGGATATTTCCTCTTTTCATGCTGCTTCTCCTGGCAGCCCCATAGTGTGGGGAAGACAATAACCTTGTCTATCAAAACAGAGTGGAACATGAGAAACTGAGGACTGACCTGAAGAGAAGGGCCTGCATGTTACAAGGGAGGCCATATGAGCCAGTGGTGCATGTTCACGTGAATAAGGCCAGACACCTATGGGGCTGCATTAGCAGTAGCATGGCTACCTAGAGGAGGGGAGCTGTTATCCCTCTCCAAGGGGGTCTTTGCATTAAGGCAGTGGTGGGAATCAGTTTTGGGGAACAGGTGTGAAAACTGAGGTGTCCTAGGCTGCTTGCCCACCAACCATTTCTGAAAGGCCTGAGTTTTCTCTTGTTTCCCATTTAAATGTGCTAGGAACATGGTGGCTGTGCTGGACACGCCATGCATCTGACATGGCCGAGTAGGCCTGTTGTCATTTCATTAAACCAACGATCTGCAGTGAGTTATGCAAGGTCTTTGCAATGTCTGGTTCTGCAGAAGTCTGAGGGAGTGAAGCTCTAGAGGGTCATAGGCACTGAGATGTCAGATGGCCAAGAAGATTCTCCACCCGGCTGATGCAGGAGATGGACATGGGTCTCCTCATTGCCCTCTCAGAGCAAGCAGACACTTGCACAAGTCTTGGACCAACCTTTGCCCCTTCTGAAGTCCAAAGGGGTGAGCGTGCGTGTGTAGCTGACTCCCTGACACCATCTCCACTGACTAAAACGGGAGCTTGGGCAAGAAGCTCCCATGCACATAGCTGTTTTCTGGACCCCAAAAGTTGGGCAGATAGAATCCTCTTCTGAGATTGTGGAGTGTTAGATGTGCTGGCATTGGATGTCCTGCTGTACTCCTCCAAATGAGGTCCTGAAGCATAAGGAAATGAACTTGCACTGTTCTCTGCCCGTGTGCATGTGTTCCGTCTGCTTATGAGATGGGAGCAGGGTCTTGTAGAGCAGGACACGTCCACCTCTCTTAGATAACCATCCTCTGATGAGACCAACTGCAATGTCTCAGTCTCTCTCCACGGCTAACAGAGAGACCATTGGTGACCATTTTGTGGACGTGAGTGGACATTTGCCAGGGGTGGCAGAGGTGACCTTTCAGTACCTTTCAGGAAGCATCAGCCCTGGAGGCCCGTGATCATCTCGGAAATGCACAGGGGACAGAAAATGTCCCATCTCCAGCTGGGTCCCTGCTCCTGAGCTGGGCCTGGCTCCTGGGACTGCGGGAGCCCATGGCAACCTGGCAGGAGCTGCAGAGAGACAGCTCTGCCCAGGAGCAGCTCCTCATAAAGGAGCACCAAGACTCAGGGCACTGCCCGCAGGCACCAGGCTGGGACGAGCCGCTCATAAGCGATAGGCAGGCGGGAATGGGAGGACACCCGAGAATCTCAGTGCAGGGAGAAATCTTCCGAGCCCTTGACACGGTAAGTCTGTGTCTGTGGGGCAACAGTGCTGTGGGTGCTGGAGGGATCTTCTGAACCTGGCACAGCACCTTCAGATCAATAGGATGTGTCAGGGTGTCTCTTCCAGCCTCTCCTGTTTGAAATAGGGGGTTGCTTTAGAGCAGGGATTTGCAGCCGCACGTTCAGAGGGACAGGGCATCACAACTGCCTTCTCCCTGGATGCACCCAGGTGCTCATGGGCTGTAATACAGAGCCGTGTCCCAGTACCCCAGGGTGCTGCGTGCCCGGGGCAGTGACTCTGCCCCCTGCGAGGGTCGGCACTCAGCCTGCCCCGGGAAAGCCCCACGGTGCTGCAGGGAGATGCTCTGGGTGGGAGGAGAGACCCCCATCAGGGCAGGCTCATTTTCTGAAGGAGCCTTTCCAAGAGGACAGTCAAGGCACTGTTAATGTTAAAGACAAGGAGCTTTCAGGAGTCTGTTTTCAGTTTCCTGTTTGTTAAGGGCCAGGGGTGTATGGAAAGGAGATGCCGGGTTGGGGCAGGAGACTGAGACTCCCAGTCCCTTAAATGGAGAGATCTGTGGGGAACCTTAGCAAGTCCCTTACCCCTCCCTGACTGCAGACAGCACCAGCATCACCTTCTCTGGCCTCACCAGGGTCTGGCTGACCTTCTCCTCCCCACCTGCAAACACAGAGATGTCCCTGGGCTGCTGCAGAGCAGAGTGAGTGTCCAGAGGATGGGACAGTGTCTGTGACACTGACAGGGAGAAGACATGGGGCAGAGGAAGAGCTGCCAGCAGGAAAAGCTCCAGCAGTGGAGATGCGATCAGTAAATGGGAGGGAACTATAAACATAATTGCTATGAGAGGTGGGATTTGGATCAACCCAGTCAGTCCCTGCAATGGAGACGTCTTCCTCTAAGCAAAGCCCCGTGTCTCCTCTCCCACCCCTCAAGGCCATGGAGTCCTGGCCACGAGCCCCCTCCTTGGTAGAAGAGGGGCTGTGTCTCTCCTGCAGCCTGGTCCTTTCCAGTGCAGGACAAGGGGACTGAGAGGGACTGTCCTCAGATGTCACTGGGGGGTGGCGTGCACAGCTGGGGAGGTGAAGGTTTTCCTCAGTGCTCCTCTGTCTGCTGCTCCTTACTTTCCCTTGGCAGAAGGTTCTGTAGGGGTTAAATAGCTAATGTAGAATAAGCTGAGTCTTAGAGCACAAGGACCCATGATAACTAGCGGAGTCCAGATGTCCTGCTCATGGCAGGGGCAGAACCCTTGATAGATGGCAGGGTCAGGATGTCCTGCTCATGGCAAGGTCTGGACCCTTGATAGGTGGCGGGGTTAGGATGCCCTGCTCTCAATCAGGATGATAGAAGGGCTGCTTATCCAGATGCTTTAATTCAGCAAAATAGATAACATTAACAAGAATGCAAAACAGGAAAACGAGATGGGGGAACACTCTTGGGTAAGAACGGTATAAAAGGGGGGATGCCCAAAGTGGTCGGGGTCCGTGGTGTGACCCTTGCGTGGGAAAGCCCGGACCCCAGCTAGCTGGTAATACTTATTATCTTTCTCTTATTATTAAAAAGCACAATATATCGATGGTGTTTGCCTCTTTCTCTGTTGATTCGAAAACCGGACCTAACAGTTCATACTGTTGCTCTTCATTCCTTCACCTGCCTGTGCTGATCTGGTTTTGCTCTCTGGAGCTAAGGAGGGGAATTCAGCTGCAGTTCAGGCAGTAACTTCCCTCTCCCACTGCATCCCCTCAAGCAACAGTGAAGACATTTAGGTGATGTGAGGATGGGGTCCGTCTTAGTGGAAATGAGATGCCCAGAAGGGGTCAGTTCAGCCCCTGCCTTCACTGCACTGTTCCTCTCCCTTGCTGGAGTGGGAACTGCGGTGACTGATTCAGGTCCAGACACCTCTGTTGAAGAGAGCAGCCTGGAAGGGGGGTTAGATTAATCCCTCCCAGTGATCTTCTGTCTCAAACAGAGCTGTCATGAGTGTGGCCTCTCTCCTTCCCTCTCCCTCCCTCTCTCTCTCTCTCTGTTCCAATAGTAAGTGGAGAATATTCCCACTTCCCTTCACTCCACCAAATCCCCTTCACTCAGGTCACAGTACCCATCCCCAGGTGTTCCCTGCAAATGCATGAGTCAATTTGACACCTCCTTTTACACCCCCCAGTAGAGCAGGACTGACTGCCCTGGGGGCAGGCAGAGAGGCAGAGCACACTCACCCAGCACAAACCAGTGGTCAAGAAAGGGAGCAGAACAAGGTAAAGGAAAGGACCCATGTGGGGGTACCATGAGGAGTGGAATGGATTTTATTCAGAGAAGCTTGTTCTAACTTTAACTTGTTGATGCTTTTTCCTCATTGGAGAATGCGCTGAATCAAGATTAAATGTCCAACAGCAGCTCCCTCAAAGAGTTCCTCCTCCTGGGATTCTCAGACAGGAGGGAGCTGCAGCTCTTGCACTTCTGGCTCTTCCTGGGCATCTACCTGGCTGCCCTCCTGGCCAACGGCCTCATCATCACAGCCGTAGCCTGCGACCACCGCCTCCACACCCCCATGTACTTCTTCCTCCTCAACCTCTCCCTCCTCGACCTGTGCTCCATCTCCACCACTCTCCCCAAATCCATGCACAATTCGCTGTGGGACACCAGGGCCATATCATACTTGGGATGTGCTGCCCAAATCTTTCTGTTTGTCTTTTTTGTGTCAGCAGAATTTTCTCTTCTCACAGTCATGGCCTATGACCGCTACGTTGCCATCTGCAGACCCCTGTATTATGGGACCCTCATGGACAGCAGAGCTTGTGTCAAAATGGCAGTAGCTGCCTGGGCCAGTGGGTTTCTCAATGCTCTCATGCACACTGCGAACACATTTTCCCTACCCCTCTGCCAAGGCAATGTGGTGGAGCAGTTCTTCTGTGAGATCCCCCAGGTCCTCAAGCTCTCCTGCTCAGACTTCTACCTCAGGAAAGTTGGGCTTGTTGGGGTTAGTGCCTGTTTATGCACTGGATGTTTCATTTTCATTGTGGTGTCCTACGTGCAGATCTTCAGAGCTGTACTGAGGATCCCCTCTGAGCAGGGCCAGCACAAAGCCTTTTCCATGTGCCTCCCGCACCTGGCCGTGGTCTCTCTCTTTGTCAGCACTGACATGCTTGTCTACCTGAAGCCCTCGTCTGTCTCCTCCCCAGCTCTGGATCTCGTGCTGTCCATTCTGTACTCGGTGGTGCCTCCAGCAGTGAACCCCCTCATCTACAGCATGAGGAACAAGGAGCTCAGGGACACACTAGAAAAGATGGTTCAATGGATATGAGGTCATTGCCAATACCTGTCCCACGTTCATTCACTCATCAGAATATCCCTCATCAAGGATGTGTGTTATGCATTTATTTCCTTCTTATTTTTTTCTTGTACATCCATCTCAGACAAATATAATAAGTAAATAAATAAATATATCCACTTCATTGTATGTCTCCTCGGGAACCTCTCTTTTGAATTGGACCCAGATCCTGTGTTGAAGGAGGAAACCAGGCTTCTTCCCCCTTCTCCAGCAGAGAGGGGGGACTTCAGAGCCCACTGCTCGAGCTCCCTCGCATGCCCCTAGTGCAGTGAGGAGAGTTTCCTTGTGCAGTGTCTCTTCCAGAACTGGCACCAAGGGAGCTCAGGGGGACAAGGTTAGGCTCAGACGAGTACAGACGGGGTGAGACCATGGGCCCCATGTCCATTAGGAGTGCTCAGCTGCCCCAGGCACCGTCAGGGTGTCATCTCACACCCCTCTCCTGTGATGGTGGCAGCCAGATGTCACTGTGGGCTCTTCCCTTCTGTCTCCGGTGCTGTAACCTTACAAGTGGAGGGACAGTGGAGGGGAGGAGACTCAGGCAGCAGCCTGTGGGGACAGACCCTCTGCTTGACAATGTCACCCCCACACTCCCACAGCAGGCATTTCCTCACTGCAGCCTTCTCACAGGGACTGCAGCTTTCTGGAGACACATCCCAGCAGAGCAGGACTTTCTCTTTCTAGAGTTGTTCTCTTCATTTCCATGCTGTGCTTCTATGCTCTGTTGTGTGGATATGGCCCAGGAGCTCTCATAACCTGGTGACGCTCTGTTGTGTTGCCATGTGAACGTGTCCTGGAAGCACCAGCAGGACCAGGCACTGGGCACCCTTCTGTCAGCCCTGGCCTCCAGATTAATATTTCCTATAATTAAAGGGCATCTCCTCTGTGATATGTCTGAAACAAGGCATTTATTCACAGGATGGCTGCAATATGTCCAAGGTGGGGTGCAACCGCAGAAGGGCCTGATTTTCTGATTGTAAGATCTATGGGTTCCAGCGATGAGCTCAGAGTCCCCAGATGAATAGGGATTAGACTGGATTTATGATTCATCTCTCAGTGACCAGTGGAAATAGGGAACGGTCTCTGAAGTGTCTACCTGGGGCTTTCCCAGAGGAGACCACGCTGATGATAGATGCTTCTGGAGGGGCCCCCAGGAGAGCTCAGGGGATTCCAAGGGAGAGCGTGTGCCTGGGGACGGGCAATGAGTGGAGCTTCACGAAATGAGGGACGATCGACAGTGGGGTAAGCAGAAGGTAGAGCACTAAATCCAGGTGTACGTATCACAGAATCACAGAATGGTTGAGGTTGGAAGGGACTAATGGAGATCATCTAGTTCAACACTCCTGCACAAGGAGGGACACCTAGAACACATTGCACAGGGTCGTATCCAGGCGGGTTTTGAGAATCTCCAGAGGAGGAGACTCCGGAACCTCTCCGGGCACCCTGTTCCAGGGCTCTCTCACAGTAAAGAAGTTCTTCCTCACATGGCAGTGGAACTTCCTGTGTTTTAGTTTATATCCATTACTGCTTGTCCTGTCATTGGCCACTACCGAAAAGAGTTTGGACCCAACCTCTTTACCTTCTCCCCTCAGGTATTTGTACATGTTGATAAGATCCCTTCTCGATTTTCTCTTCTCCAGACTAAACAGGTCCATCTCACTTAGTGTTTTCTCATACAAGACATGCTCCAGTCTCTTAATCTTCTTTGTTGCTCTATACTTGACCCTTTCTAGAAGTTCCACATCCCTCTTGAACCGGGGAGCCCAGAACTGCACACAGTACTCCAGGTGCAGCCTCACCAGAGGTGAGGAGAGGGGCAGGATCCCCTTTCTCGACCTGCTGGCAACACTCCTCCTAATGCAGGCCAGGATCCCATTGGCCTTCCTGGCACATTGTTGGCAAGTGGCTAACTTGTTGTCAACCTGGACTCCCAAATCCCTCTCTGTGGAGCTGCTTTCCAGCAGGTCATCCCTTATCTGTACAGAGTTATTTCTGTCCAGATGCAGGACCCTTAACTTGTCCTGGTTGAACCCTATGAGGTTCCTCTCTGCCCAACTCTCCATCCTGTCCAAATTCCTCTGAATGGCAGCACAGCCCTCTGGAGTGTTGGCCCCTCCACCCAGTTTGGTATTGTCCACAAACTTGCTGAGAGTGCACTCTGTGCCCTCATCCAAATCATTGATGAATAAAGTTGAACAGCGCTGGAAGCAGTACTGAGCCCTGGGGGACACCACTAGCCACAGGCCTCCACTTAGACTCAGCTGCATTTATCACAACCTTCAGAGCTCTGCCATCCAGCCAGTTCCAGGAAGAATCATGGACTCCTTGCACAGAGGGTGGACGGGGCCTCAGGAGATCTCTAGCCCAATCTCCTTGCTCACAGCCTGGTCAGCCCTGGTGTCACACCAGCTTGCTCTGTTTTCATGCACTCTGGTCTTGGAAACCTCTAAGGGAGGAGACTACACAAGCTCTCTGGACAACCAATTCCAGTTTTTCATCACAGGGTAAGTGCTCCAGCCCCCCAACTCTAGTGAGGGTCCTTGGCCTAATTTGCTCCCAGTTATCAACATCTTTCTTGTTCCAGGAAACCACACTTGGATGCAGTGTTCTCCATGTGGTCTAATGAACAGTGATTAAAGGCATTCACCATTTCCCTTGACCTCCTGGCTGTGCTGCTGCTCATAGCACCATGATTCTTACGGCCTTCTTTGCTGCCTGGAAATGCTGCTGTCTCATGTTTTTCCTCCGTCCCCCAGGATGCTCAAGTCTCTTCCAGAGAGCTGCTGCCCCAAGCTCTCTCAGCATCTCCTCACAGGAGAGATCCTCCAGTCCCTTGATCATTTTTGTAGTCCCACACTGGACTCTCACCAGTAGTTCCATGTCCCTTTTGTAGTGGAGAGCCCAGAACTGGACACAGGACTCCTGATGTGGCCTCAGCAGGGCTAAGTAGAGGGCCAGGGTCGCCTCCCTCCATTTGTTGGCAACACTTCCTAACACACCCCAGGCACCTCTCCATGAGCATTCTGAGATGAGGCAGAGTGACTTAGCAATAACATCCTCCAGCTCCTGCAGCACTCTTGGGTACATCCCAATCTCCAGAAAGTTGAACGAGTTTTACTGCATAGACCATCCTTGTGCTTGGCAGCTGTTTTCCTTAAAGACCTGTTAGCTTTCCTGAACTCCTGGGCCCTTCAGAGCTGCCTTCTATGGAATCTCCCACCTGTCCCCTGGGGAGTCCCCTAAACAGGTCAGACCTGTTCCTCTGAAGTTCAGGGTCTGTGCTCCACTCCTGTCCCTCCTCTACTGGACCTGAAAATCTGCTTTTCTTACTGTCGCTTAAGGAGAGGTTGACAGTGAATATCACATGCCTGATGCTTTCCCAGATGTATTTCCCTGCCCACTCCCTCACCCCCAAATAAGAGCCAGGGCCTGTGATCTACAGACTTTCTCACGTTGCTTAAAAGGATCTGTCATCCAGCTCCTCACCCTGACTGCATGGTCTGTAGCTCCCATCATGATGTCACCCTTGCTCTAATGCTCACCCACAAGCACCTGCCCAAACTATTGCCCATCTTATGGAAGCTGTGCATGCATCTGAGCTGCCCCTCCACATAAAACAGCCTCCTCCTCCTTCCTGGCGTCTCCCCTGAAGAGCTTTTACCTCAGCAGCACAGACCTCCAGTTGTGTGAATGGTCCTAATGCATCTCAGTTATTCCAGTGATGTAGAGATCCTGTGATAGTTTATGCTGCATATGCCAGGCTCCAGGCATTTGCATATATTTGGGCTGCAGAACATCAGGTGTGTCACAGCAAAGAGATTTCTCACAGTGAAACCTGTTACCAAGAGCCAAAGGCACTGTGTGCAATGGCCCCACTTGACAGCAGACCATGCTGACTTGGAGAGCAGGTGGCAATGTAAATGGTCAGAGGAGGTTCCTACTGCAAGAGCAAAGCCTGCAGTGCCCAAGACCAGGGAGAAACAGAGCTGGGCTGTGCAGGAATGGCAGGAGAGGGCTTTGTTGCCTGAGCTGATTTGTAGCACTTTGTAGCCTGTGATAGAGATGAGCCAATCTCCAGACAGGACAAGGCTTCACTGAAGGTGTTCTTGGGCTTGAGCCAGCTGTGATCCAGCCATCCTGGGGTCATCATTAGCCCCATCATATCATCCAGGGTAAAAAGAGGTTCTGTAGGAGCAAAGCTGTAGGAGAAGCTTTTAAGAGAGCAGAGACCAGAGCAGACACCTTGGTGTGATGTGCCTCTCCCATTTATGGAGCATGCTCAGCTGCAGGAGGGATGGACTTGGCCCAAAGGCAGTGGTGAGATCCAGTTGTTTGGGCACTGGGAGGGAACCTGAGATGCCCTGGGGAACTTTTCCAGCTCCAGCTCCAAAGGGACTTGGCTTTCCATAGATCCCATGCTGTGTCTGCTAGAGGAGACGTTTGGTTATGCTGGACAACACAGGCATCTCTCTTGGCCCAGCCAGCCTATTCCTGTGTCACTGAATGATATGTCTGCACTGAATTATATTAGCTTTTTGCACTGTAATGATCTGCCTGGGTCTTTGCTTTATACTGCGTGGTCCTCACATAGTAGTGGAAGGCATCTGGGGCCATTTGGGATGGCAAAGGACATTTCTAACCTGGTCCTATCCAGAAGCTCCCTCAGAATGTGGGTCTCAGATTTGCTCCAGTGGAGCAAACAGACATGGGCACATTTTTGGTACCTCCTCTGCCTCTTCAACTGTCCACAGCTGTTTGTGTGTCATCCCACCCTCCATCAGTAGTGATTACAAGGGGAGCTTAGAGAAGGAGCTCGCGTGCAGATGTCAGTGCTGTGCACACTTCAGCGTGGACAAGCAGAATCCCACCTTCTGTGTGTTTGTGGAGTTCAAGGGAGGAATCTGAATCCCATCCCAGACCAGTGACTTCTGAACCAGCATGTGATGTCAACACAGATTCATCTGAATCCATGACCCCCCTCTTTGCCCCTGTCTCTGTGTCCTACCTATTAGGGTCTTACTAACTAGGGACTTCCAAAGTGGGACCTTTTAAACTTGCATAGATAGTTATCTTCTGATGAAATAGATGGCAAGTTGGGAATCCTTCTTTCTCCACTGATGTGGAAAGGACAACAAGTGATTATTTCAGTTTCCTTAACAAACATTTCCCAGGAGGAGGGGGGACAAGGGACAGCGAAATTCTTGAGTTCAGCCAATCCTCAGTTCCTGAGCGGGGCCAGGCTCCTGGGATGGAGGCAGCTCGTGGCAGCCTGGCAGCACTGCCCAGAGACAGCGTGTGCAGGAGCAGCTCCTGTGCCAAGAGCAGCAGGGCTGCGGGCACTGTCTGCTGCTGCGGACAGGAGAGGAGAGAAGGCAGCGAGAGGGGAACGGCAGTGTGGAGCGGGAGCACAGAGGAGAACTGGTGGAGAAATCGTCACAACCCTTGACACGGTGAGTCTCTGTGAGGAGGGCAATGCTACTGAGGTTCCTGGAGGAGTCTTCTGACCCCAATCCATTACAGATCGGGGTTTTAACGATCATTCTCTCACTTTCTCCTGTGCAGAGAATGGGGAGATGCTTCAGAGCAGCGTTCCTGCCACTCCAACACAGTGACAGGACATGCTGCTCTCTTCTCCTGGGGATGGCTGCAGGGTGTGAAGCCGGGGTGAGCACTGTGGTCTGCCCAGGGCTGTAATTCAGAGCACTGTCCCTGCACTCCATGGTGTTGTGAGCCCGGGGCAGTGACTCTGCCACCTGTGAGTGTCAGCGCTCAGCCTGCCTGGGGAGCTCCCCATGGCGCTGTGGGGAGAAGATCTGGGTTAGAAGAGAGCTTGAGCCTCCCATCAAGAGGATGCTGTATTTTCTGCCTTGGGGACATATCAGAGGTGACTTTTCATCAAGAACACCATGGCAGGGAACTCCTGATAGAGAAGTGTCATCAAGACTCTGGGCTCTCACTTTTATTCTCTTTGTGTGGTGTAAAATGGACATGAATCTGTCAGATTTAGACAGGGGATGGAGGCTCATAGATGGTGACACTGAGAGAAGAGCAGTAGTGGGAGAACCTCAGCAAATGCCTTCACCCACCCCTCAGCCTACAGAACGGGCCAGCATCCCCTTTCCAGCCTCAGCAAGGTTTGTCTCACCCGCAAACACAAAGGTGCCCTGGGCAGGATCCTGGCCCCAGCGGGTGTCTGCAGGGCAGAGCCGAGGGCCCAGCGGGTGCGATGGGGTCTGTGAGCACAAACAGGGCAGACATGTAGGGATGGAGGAAAAGCTCCCACAGGGACGGCTCCCCATGCAGAGTCATGGCCAGAGGGTGAGAGGAAACTGTCACCTCCAGCACCTCCTCTCCTGTCCCCACCAGCACAACCCTCTGCTCTGCAAGCTGCGGCATCCAGACCATATTTCCTTGGCAGATGGACGTGAAGGAGGCACTCCTGAGAGCTCCCTTTCCCCAGCCCTGCCTGGCCCTGATTCTCTCAGCACAGCTATCAGGGTGTTGCTCTGTGTTTCCCACCGGCCCATGTCCGTCCCTTGGACTCTCTGGGCAGGGGGTTTCTGCTGCAGCCCAGACACTGACCCTGTGGGTCCTGCCATGCAGATGTGTCCTTGTGTGTGAGGTGCCCAACACCCCTCTGCCCTGTGGTGCTTGGAGCCAGGTACTGTGAGCGTCTGTGCATGAGCCAATTCTCCCTTGAGGACACCTCATCCTTCAAATATTTTCTCTGTATTTTAGTTGGTTGGGCTGTAAGCTGCCCTCCAGAGGGGCACACCTCCCCCATTATGGGTGAATTTTATGGAGGGGCTCCATGGAGAAGCTCTCCAGGTACTGAGGCCCTGGAATTGCTGCTGGCAGCTGGATGCGGGCAGCTGGAATAGGCCCAATGTGCTTCATGCTTGAAAAGGAGGGCTGAAACCTCCCTCAAGAACTCTGAGACAGGGCACTGGGTTGGGTGATCTGCACTTTGAACCTGGATTCCTCTGCACTCCGTGGAGTGATTTCTTTCTATGGTAAAATGAGTGAAATTGTCCTCTGCATCAGAGGAGCGAACACAGGGCAGCTGGGAACAGGTCAGCTCTTCTCACTCTGCATAAATGCTATAGTGATCCCTTTTGCCCCTCTATAACCACAGCCATTTATTCAGAGTATAGTAGGAATGCTGAGGATTTCTGTGTCCTCATGGAAAACTCACCCAGCACCAACCAGAGCTCAAGACACAGACCTCAATAACTTGAGACTTGACTGAAATGGGAATTCATAAAGTTTGTGAGCTAAAGGAAGGCTTATGAGAAAGATTTACACATGGAAATCTGTTCTAATTTCTCAACAACTCTTTTTCCTCTCAGTCCTTCAGTGGCCTGAAGGAGCGAATGTCCAACAGCAGCTCCCCCAGTGACTTCCTGCTCCTGCCATTCGCAGACACATGGGAGCTGCAGCTCTTGCACCTCTCGCTCTTCCTGGGCATCTACCTGGCTGCCCTCCTGGCCAATGGGCTCATCATCACAGCCGTAGCCTGCGACCACCATCTCCACACCCCCATGTACTTCTTCCTCCTCAACCTCTCCCTCCTCGACCTGGGCTCCATCTCCACCACTGTCCCCAAATCCATGGCCAATTCCCTGATGGACACCAGGGCCATTTCCTACTTGGGATGTGTTGGGCAGGTCTTAAGTTTTACTATTTTTGTATCAGCTGAGCTTTCTCTCCTCACAGTCATGGCCTATGACTGCTATGTTGCCATTTGCAGACCCCTGCACTATGGGACCCTCATAGACAGCAGAGCTTGTGTCAAAATGGCAGCGGCTGCCTGGGCCAGTGGCTTTCTCAATGCTTTCCTGCACACTGGGAACACATTTTCCCTACCCCTCTGCCAAGGCAATGTGGTGGAGCAGTTCTTCTGTGAGATCCCCCAGATCCTCAAGCTCTCCTGCTCACACTTCTACCTCAGAGAAGTTGGGCTTCTTGGGGTTAGTGGCTGTTTATGCATTGGATGTTTCATTTTCACTGTGGTGTCCTATGTGCAGATCTTTGCTGCTGTGCTAAGGATCCCCTCTGAGCAGGGCCGGCACAAAGCCTTTTCCATGTGCCTCCCGCACCTGGCTGTAGTCTCTCTGTTTGTCAGCACTTCATTTTTTGCCTACCTGAAGCCCCCCTCCATCTCCTCCCCAGCTCTGGATCTGGTGGTGGCTCTTCTATATGCGGTGGTGCCTCCAACTCTGAACCCCCTCATCTACAGCATGAGGAACAAGGAGCTCAAGGACGCAGTGAGGAAACTGGTTACAAGGGTCCAGTGTCAGCAACAGTAATCCCCTCTTGTGCAACCACTCACCAGTTACAGGCTGTCTGGCATCAAGGCTTTATGCTGTTCCGTAATTCCTTCCCTTCCCTTCCCTTCCCTTCCCTTCCCTTCCCTTCCCTTCCCTTCCCTTCCCTTCCCTTCCCTTCCCTTCCCTTCCCTTCCCTCCCCTTGCCTTCCCTTCCCTTCCCTTGCCTTCCCTTCCCTTCCCTTCCCTTCCCTTGCCTTGCCTTCCCTTCCCTTCCCTTCCCTTGCCTTGCCTTCCCTTCCCTTCCCTTGCCTTGCCTTCCCTTGCCTTTCCTTCCCTTCCTTTCCCTTGCCTTGCCTTACCTTCTCTTCCCTTCCCTTCCCTTGCCTTCCCTTACCTTCTCTTCTCTTCCCTTGCCTTTCCTTCCCTTTCCTTCCCTTCCCTTGCCTTGCCTTCCCTTCCCTTCCCTTCCCTTCCCTTCCCTTCCCTTCCCTTCCCTTCCCTTCCCTTGCCTTCCCTTCCCTTCCCTTCCCTTCCCTTCCCTTCCCTTGCCTTGCCTTCCCTTCCCTTCCCTTCCCTTCCCTTCTCTTCCCTTCCCTTCCTTCTCCTTCCCTTCCCTTCTCTTCCCTTCCCTTCCTTCTCCTTCCCTTCCTTTTCCTTCCCTTCCCTTCCCTCCCCTCCTTCCTTTGCTTTTCTCTCTTCCACTCTTTCTCCTTTTCTCTCTCTTTTTGTTTCTTCTGATGCATTCACATAAAAATAAATAAGTGAATATACAAATAGTGAGTACCGATTCCTCTCATTTGTATCTTCTCCAGAGATTGTGTTGAAGCAGGAAGGCAGGCTTCCCCCTTCACCAGCAGAGAGGGGCAACCTCAGAGCCCGCTGGTCAGATCTCCCCCAGGTGTCATGTCCCTCAGTGCAGTGAGGAGAGTATCCCTGTGCAGTGTCTCTTCCTGCTCCGGCACCAAGGGAGCTCCGGGGCACAGAGTTGGGCTCACACGAGTACAGATGGGGTGAGACCATGGGTCCCCTGTCCATTGAGAGCGCTCAGCTGCTCCAGGCACAATCAGCATGTCATCTCACAACCCTCTCCTGCAAGGGTGACAGCCACGTGTCACCGTGGGCTGATCCCTTCCCTCTACAGAGCTCCAACTTGTGGGAGAGGGGGAACATTGGAGAGGAGGGGACTCAGGCAGCAGCTTGTGAGGACAGACCCTGTGCTTGGCAGCATCCTCCCCACAGTGACAACAGCCTTCCTGTGGGGACGGCAGCTTTCCTGGAGACACGTCCCAGCAGAGCAACAGGGCTCTTTCTTTTGAGAGTCACTCTCTTCATTTCCATGCTGTCCTTCCATGCTCTATTCTGTGGATATGGTCCAGCATCTCCCATACCCTGAAGGTCACATAGTTGTGTTTTGATGTGCATGTGTCCTAGAACAACAGGCAGGACGAGTCCTTGGGCTCCCTTACACCACTGCTGGACTCCAGAATAACATGTCCATAATAAAGGACAATCTGCCCTGTGATCAGCTTAAATCTGTCCCTCCTTCAGAAACTGGAGCCAAAAAATATGCCCAAGGGCGTGCAACCCCAAAAGGGCCTCCTCTTCTGCTTGTGAACTCCATGAGGTCCAAGGGATGAGCTCAGTGTTCCCGAGTGCTCTCTTAGCCTGAATCCAGGGTTCATCGCTCAGTGACCAGGGGACATGGGCAATGGGCTCTGCATTGCCTGTGCCAGGCTGCCCCACACGTGACAGTGCTGGTGAGAGATGCTTCTGGAGGGGCATCCAAACCCCCAGGGGAGCTCCAGGGGCAGCGAGTGCAGCTTTACTGAACCAGGGGGATTCACACTGCAGTGACCAGAAGGGAGAGCACTAAACCCAGGTGCACACAGGGAAAGGAGAGCTCTGCAATCCCGGAACAGAGCGTGGGGACCCAGGAGGCCCAGGGAAGGGGCACTGGAGGGTACCGTCCATCAGCACAGACCTGAGCCAGCAGAATCAGCAGTGCTGATCCCTGTCCAGCTGGCTCTGATCCATGCACTGGCCAGCGTGGCCCTTAGCCCCACAGCAGGGCTTCTCCACGTGGGAGCTGGGAGCTGAGAGTGCTGGCAGGGCAGGCAGGGGAGGTACCCCCTGAGAACAGGTGACATCCCACGGTGCCAGGACAAGAGGAGCAGAGCAGCTTTGGGGGTGTTAACGGGGGTCACACAGTCTAGTGATGGCCACACAGGACCGGAAGCCTCCAAGCAGCCCAGGTTTGTGGGGGACATGGACTGGAGACCTCCAGAGGTTGCTCCTCACCACAACTGCTCTGCAACTCAGTGACTTCTTTTGCCTCATCCCCTGATCCAGAAGCATTGGAAGTTCATTCTGCATGAAGATCCTGCTGTTAGGGCACCTAAGGAACCTCGATACCCACAAATCCATGGGCCCTGATGGGATGCACCCTAGAGTGCTGCGTGAACTGGCAGAGGTCATATCTAAGCCGCTCTCCATCATCTTTGGAAGATCCTGGAGAACGGGGGAGGTGCCAGAAGACTGGAAGAATGCCAATGTCACGCCAGTTTTCAAAAAAGGCAAGAAGGAGGACCCAGGCAACTACAGGCCAGTCAGCCTCACCTCCATCCCCGGAAAAGTGATGGAACGGCTCATACTGGCTGTTGTCTCCAGGCACATGGAGGACAAGAAGATGCTCAAAAGTAGTCAGCATGGATTCAGCAAGGGGAAATCCTGCTTGACTAATCTGATAGCCTTCTATGATGAAATGACCAGCTGGATAAATGAGGGGAGAGCGGTGGATGTCGTCTATCTCAACTTCACCAAGGCTCTTGACACCGTCCCTCACAACATCCATCTGGGCAAGCTCCGGAAGTGTGGGATAGATGAGTGCACAGTGAGGTGGATTAGGAACTGGCTGGACGACAGAGCTCAGAGGGTGGTGATCAGTGGTGCTGAGTCTAGTTGGAGGCCTGTAGCTAGCGGGTCCCCCAGGGGTCAGTCCTTGTTCCAGTCCTGTTCAATTTATTCATCAATGACCTGGATGAAGTCACAGAGTGCTCCCTCAGCAAGTTTGCTGATGATACCAAACTGGGAGGACTAGGTGACACCCCAGAGGGCTGCGCTGCCGTCCAAGAGACTTGGTCAGATTGGGCAACTGGGCGGTGAAAAACCTCATGCAATTCAACAAGGCCAAGTGCAAGGTTCTGCATCTGGGGAGGAATAACCCCAGACACCAGTACAGGCTGGGGAATGACCTTCTGGAGAGCAGCTCTGCAGAGAGGGACCTGGGTGTCATGGTGGACGACAAGTTGACGTTGAGGCAGCAGTGTGCGCTTGTGGTCAAGAAGGCTAATGGGATCCTGGGGTGCATTAAGAAGAGCATCTCCAGCAGGTCGAAGGAGGGGATCCTGCCCCTCTACTCAGCCCTGGTGAGGCCACATCTGGAGTATTGTGTCCAGTTCTGGGCTTCACAGTATAAGAGGGATTTGGAGATGCTGGAGAGAGTCCAGCACATGGCTACAAGGATGATGAGGGGCCTGGAACATCTGCCCTATGAGGAGCGGCTGAGGGAGCTGGGGCTGTTCAGCCTGGAGAAGAGAAGGCTGAGAGGGGATCTGAGCAGTGTCTATAAGTACCTCAAGGGAGGCTGTGAGGAGGATGGTGCTGGCCTCTTTTCACTGGTGGCCACCGACAGAACTAGAGGTAATGGCCACAAACTGAAGCACCAAAAGTTCCACATGAACTTAAGGAAAAAAATTTTAACAGTGAGGGTGACAGAACGCTGGAATAGGCTGCCCAGAGAGTTTGTGGAGTCTCCTTTTCTGGAGATCTTCAAAACCCACTTGGATGCAGTCCTGTGCCACGTGCTCTAGGTGAACCTGCATGTGCAGTGGGGTTGGACTAGATGACCTCTAGAGGTCCCTCCAACCTTGAGCATTCTATGATTCTATGCATCTTATTATCACGTCGGGGTCACCAGTTGTCGCAATCGTGGTGGCCAAAAACCCAAACAACTGGGATAGATGCAATGCAAACTACGTTTTCTAGGTACATTATTTATACCGAGCTTTCCTCGCAATGGCTGCTGCTTATTGGTGAGGACTACAAAGGACAGTAGCTAGTGACAGAGTTATGACTGGACGATTCTTAGCTTGACGAGATTCTGCTCCGTGGCCAAAACCTCCTTACACTTGTTAATACCTTTCTGCTGTCTCCGTGTGAACTCCCTATCTCATAGATACACTCTAATCTTTTCAAGGTTCACGTTCTCTGCTAAGGGAGCCAGGGATTTGACAGACCAGCTGCAATCCCTGACAATTGCATGCAATAGGGATGAGGATGGGGATCACAAAGGATGAGGCTAAGTCTGAGGAACTTTACGCCTAGTTTGCCTCAGTCTTTAACAACAAGATCAGTTCTCCTCAAGGTGCTTGCCCCCTGAGCTAGAAGACACCTGTGTAGAGCAGAACAACTGCACCATAAATCAGGAGGAAACAGTCAGTGACCTGGTACTCCACTTGGACACTCACACGTCCATCCATGGGTCCAGATGGCATCCACCCAAAGGTTCTGAGGGTGCTGGCGGAGGTGCTTGTCAAGCCACTCTCCATCACCTGTCAACAGTCCTGGTCAACAGGGGAGGTCCCAAATGGCTAGAGACTTGCCAATGTTGGCAAGATGGAGGATCCAGGGAAACCACAGGCCTGTCAGCGTGACCTTGGTATTGGGGAACGTGATGGAGCAGATCATATTGAGGGCCATCATACAGCATGTGCTTGATAAGCAGGGACTCAGGCTGGAACAATATGGGTTCATGAAAAGCAGGTCCTGCCTGACCAGCTTGGTCTCCTCAGACCAGGTGACCTGCCTAATGGATGAGGGAAAGGCTGTGGACATGGTCTGAGTAGACTTTAGGAAGGTTCTTGACACAGCCTTCCACTGCATTCTCCTGGAGAAGCTGGCAGCTCATGGCTTAGACAGGTGCACTCTTTGCCGGGAGAAAAACGGAGAAGACGGCCAGGCCCAGAGAGTGGTGGTGAATGGTGTTAAATCCAGCTGGTGATTGGTCACAAGCGGTGTTCCCCCAGGGTCAATGTTGGGTCGAGTCCTCTTTAATATCTTTGTCAATGATCTGAATAAGGGATAAGGGGATTGAGTGCACCTTCAGCAAGTTTGCAGACAACACCAAGCTCTAAGGAACATGTGATCAACTGGAGGGCAGGAAGGCTCTAGGGGAGGATCTGGACAGTCTGGATCAATAGGCTGAGGCCAACTGTGTGAGTTTCAACAAGGCCAAGTGCTGGATCCTGCACCTCAGTCACAAGAATCCCATGCAGCTACAGGCTTGAGGCTGAGTGGCTGGAGAGCTGTGTGGCAGAAAAGGATCTGCAGGTGTTGGTCGACAGCCATCTGACCATGAGCCAGCAGTGTGCCCAGATGGTCAAGAAGGCCAAAGGCATCCTGGCTTGTATCAGGAACGGTGTAGCCAGCAGGACCGGGGAAGCGATCATCCCCCTGTACTCAGCATTGGTGAGGCCGAATCCTGTGTTCTGCTTGGGGCCCCTCACTACAAGGAAGACATGGAGGTGCTGGAGCGAGTCCAAAGAAGAGGAACAAAGCTGGTAAAGGGACTGGAGCACAGACCTTATAAGGAGCGGCTGAGGGAGTTGGGGTTATTTAGTGTGGAGAAGAGGAAGGTCAGGGGTGACCTTATTACTCTTTACATCTGCCTTAAAGGAGATTGTAGTGAGGCAGGGTTGATCTCTTCTCCAGTATGTGAAAATAGGACAAGAGGAGAAGGCCTCAAATTGTGCCAGGGGAGGTTCAGGATAGGTTTTAGGAGAAAATTCTACACAGAAAGAGTAATCAAGCATTGGAACAGGCTGCCTGAAGAAGTGGTGGGGCAGTATTTAAGAAATGTGTAGATGAGGCACTTAGGGACATGGTTTAACAGGTATGGTGTTGAAGGTTTTACGATTGGACTCGATGTTGAAGGTGTTTTCCAACGATAATGATTCTATGATTCTATGATTTCTCTTTATTGTTCAGATACCTCTCAACTCTCCAGTTGCTCCTTTGAGCAAGTGCAGAATTTCAATCTTGCCTTGCCTTTCAGGAGTGTAGTTACTTCTTCAGCTAGCTGTTTTAGAGTGTTTCTATGCAGGCTGTTGTATCTATGTGTCAAAAACATCTCAAGGAAGGTTATTCCTTGTAGACTGGGAACCTCCCTGGAGGCAATTTGGACTCAACATAGTGATCAGGATTGCATTCTGTTTCTTAGGACAGAGGATGAAGCTTATGCTTGTCATACAGGTGATTAGTTTTTTTATCTCATAGGACACTGGATGAACTGCAACAGCTGTAACATTCAGCTGAAGCCTGGAGCAGAAAAAGGTTAGATTTGAACCAAGGCTATCCAAGTCCCCAGTGGCTGAGGAGAGAAATGTCAGGGCTGGGGATGTGAACAGGAAGGTTGTCCATACAGGTGTCCTCTCAAAAACACTGCTTTTCCCACATGTGCAGACTTCATTGGGAGACACTGTAGGAACTGGAGAATGTGGTCGGATTTCTTCTGAAAACAGAATGAAAAAAGAAAGCTGAAAAGCAGCCATCCTTCTTTTTCATGTGCTCATTGAAATCTACCTCATTTCAATACATTGCTTTCCGATCAGCCACACAAGAATTTAAGATTGCAGAAAAATATGACATATCCTTAGATATTTTTTTTTCATTTTAATGAGCCCTGGGAGTATTTGGTGCTGAGTCTATGAACCTCCAGGAGGTTGAGAACCTCCAGGAGGAGACTGAGGAAATCTCTCCAGCAGTTCCAGTCAGAAGCAAATGGCCAACTTTCTTGGAGAGTTAATTGGTCCTCTTGAGGACCATTAGCAGCAAAGTCTCCCCAGGGGCTGAGTAGAGCAGAAAGTTGGAGGCCCTGATTGCAGATAAGCAAAGACAAAGTGCAGGTTGCTCTATGCCAGGTTAACACTTCATGTGTTTTTCAAGTACCTTGGCCAAGCACAGGTGTCCACACTCTGAGTAGGGGTTTCCTTTCCACCATGCTTTGCCTGGGTCTCCTGCTGGGTCAGTGCGTGGGTGGGGGTGTTCAAGGCCAAGGGCAGCACACCTTGTGTCCCTGGGGGAAAGCAGGCAAGGACACCCTGTGGCCATGAGCAAGAAGTTTCCTCTCCCAATCCTCAATATCAGAGACACCAGCCATAGCACAGGTGACATAGTCCTAGTTCTTTTGGAGGCTTTTGGCCATGGCAATGCCCTTGGCCATCTCCTCCTCGGGCTCTGCTACACTTTGCTATTTCTGTGCCTGTTTGCCTGCAGCCTGTAGACATCCAAACTGCTTCCCACCTTGCTCTCACCCCAGGATCTCTCCATCTCAAATGATGTCTCTAAGTCTTGTTCACTGTTCTTTGAAACAGAGGCATGGGATGATCCTAGATACCTTCTGCATGATCTCTTACCCCACAGAACTACCCTTGAAGTGAAATTTCTTGTTTTCCTGAAGTCCGGTCTGTACATTTCAAGCTGCTGATGGTGGCTCTTTCAACTTCTCATGCTCCTTCCCATTGTCAGAATAGGCTCCATCGTCTCTGATACCACCCTTCTAGCAGTCACTGGCCAGTGTTATATTTGCCTTAGCTGTAACACCTCACCAGGCTGAAGAAACCCAGGTCCCTCAGCTTCTCCACACATGCCATGTGTTTTAGGTCTCGAAGCCCATCTCTGCAGAGCCCCTATGGAGCCTCTCCTGTTCCTCCTCATTGCTGCTGCACTGTGTGTACCGCAGTGGGACACACAATTCTACATGTGGCCACAACAGGGCTGAGTCATGGGGGCTTAGAACTGCACTCGCCTGAGTGTCCAGGCACTTCCTAATGCAGCCTTGTGTGCAGCAGGCCCACTTAGCATGCACCACATGCTTGTGTATCATAAAAGGTATATGCAAAAGAAAAATGAAGGCTATATGGGAGTCCCTGCCTAGCAGTCCTGAACCTGAATACCTTAAAGTGAAGGGGGACAAAGAATCACAGAATCATAGAATCCTTAAGGTTGGAAGGGACCTCCGGAGGTCATCTAGTCCAACCCCTCTGCACACGCGAGGTCACCTAGAGCACGTGGCACAGGACTGCATCCAAGCGGGTTTTGAAGATCTCCAGAGGAGACTCCACAAACTCTCTGGGCAGCCTGTTCCAGCGCTCTGTCACCTTCACTGTTAAAAATTTTTTCCTTAAGTTCCTGTTAGACTTTTGATGTTTCAGTTTGTGGCCATTAGCTCTAATTCTGTTGGTGGGCACCAGTGAAAAGAGACCAGCACCATCCTCCTCACTCCCTCCCTTTAGGTACTTATAGACACTGATTAGATCCCCTCTCGGCCTTCTCTTCTCCAGCTGAACAGGCCCAGCTCCCTCAGCCTCTCCTCATAGGGCAGATGGTCCAGGCCCCTGATCATCTTTGTAGCCCTGCGCTGGACTCTCTCCAGCAGCTCCACATCCCTCATATACTGTGGGGCCCAGAACTGGACACAATACTTCAGATGTGGCCTCACCAGGGCTGAGTAGAGCGGCAGGATCCCCTCCCTTGACCCGCTGGAGAGATTCTTCTTAATGCACCCCAGGATCCCATTGGCCTTCTTGGCCACAAGAGCACACTGCTGCCTCATAGAATCATAGAATCATAGAATGCTTAGGGTTGGAAGGGACCTCTAGAGATCATCTAGTCCAACCCCCCTGCACAGGCAGGGTCACCTAAAGCATGTGGCACAGGACTGCGTCAAAGCGGGTTTTGAAGATCTCCAGAGAAGGAGACTCCACAGCCTCTCTGGGCAGCCTGTTCCAGAGCTCTGTCACCCTCACTGTTAAGAAATTTTTCCTTAAGTTTCTACGGAATTTTTGGTGCTTCAGTTTCCGGCCATTTCCTCTAGTCCTATCAGTGGTCACCACTGAAAAGAGACCAGCACCGTCCTCTGCTCTCCCTCCCTTGAGGTATTTATATACACTGATTAGATCCCCTCTCAGCCTTCTCTTCTCCAGGCTGAACAGGCCTAGAGCGGCAGGATCACCTCCCTCGACCTGCTGGAGACGCTCTTCTTAACGCACCCTAGGATTCCATTGGCCTTCTTGGCCACGAGGGCACACTGCTGCCTCATGGTCAACTTTTCGTCCACCATGACACCCAGGTCTTTCTCCGCAGAGCTGCTCTCCAGAAGGTCAGTCCCCAGCCTGTACTGGTGTCTGGGGTTATTCCTCCCCAGGTGCAGAACCTTGCACTTGGCATTGTTGAATTGGATGGGGTTTTTCACCTCCCAGTTGTCCAGTCTGTCCAGGTCCCTCTGGATGGCAGCGCAGCCCTCAGGGGTATCGGCTACTCCTCCCAGTTTCGTGTCATCAGCAAACTTGCTGAGGGAGCACTCTGTGCCTTCATCCAGGTCATTGATGAATAAATTGAACAGGACTGGACCAAGGACTGACCCCTGGGGGACCCGCTAGCTACAGGCCTCCAACTAGACTCTGCACCACTGATCACCACTCTCTGGGCATGACACCCAGGTCCCTCTCTGCAGAGCTGCATCTGTTCCTGCATATTTCTGACATTTGTCCATGGTCACTCACAACTGTGCCAGGGCACTGTCGATTTCCTTGGCCATCTCAGGTGACCCTGGATGCCTTTTCCTCCTACACGAGTACCAGTCACTATAAGGATGAGGTACAGGCAGATCCTTAAAGTGCAGAACAGGGCTGAGTCATGGGGGCTTAGAACTGCACTCACCTGAGTGTCCAGGCACTTCGTAACGCAGCCCTGTGTGCAGCAGACCCGGTTGTGGTGAGCATGCACCACAGGCTTGTGTATCATAAAAGGTAATGCAAAAGAAAAATGAAGGCAATATAGGAGTCCCTGCCTAGCAGTCCTGAACCTGAATACCTTAAAGTGAAGGGGGACAAGGAATGTGCAGTTCTTCTGGTCCGGCATGTTTCTGACATTTGTTCATGGTCACCCACAACTGTGCCAGGGCACTGTCGATTTCCTTGGCTATCTCAGGTGACCCTGGATGCCTTTTCCTCCTACACGAGTACCAATCACTCGTGGTATACGCACAGGCACAGGCAAATCCTTACAGTGCAGAATGCTGATATATTTCAGTGCAGGCATTTCAAATATTAGAGAATGGTTGAAGTTGGAAGGGACTTGTGGGGATCATCTTGTCCAGAGCCCTGCACAAGCAGGCTCCCTTACTGCACATTGCACAGGATCATGTCCAGGCAGGTTTGGAATATCTCCAGAGAAGGAGACTCTTCCTTGATGTATTTGTACACAGTGATGGGATCCCCCCTCAGGACTCTCCTATCCTGGCTGAACAGGCGCAGCTCTCTCAGCCTCTCCTCAGAGGAGAGGTGTTCCAATCCCCTAATCATCTCTGGAGTCCTCCACAGGATTCTCTCCAGTAGTTCCATGTCCCTCTTGTACTGAGGAACACAGAAGTGGACACAGGACTCCAGATTGGACCTCACCAAGGCCAAGTATAGAGAGAGGATCTCCTCCCTTGACCTGCTGGCAACACTCTTCCTAATGCACCCCAGGAGGCCACCATCCTTCTCGGCCACAAGGAGCCATTGCTGGCTCATGGTCAGCTGGCAGTCCGCCAGGATGGCCAGGTCCTTCTCTGCAGAGCTACCCTCCAGCAGGTCAACCCCAGTCTGTACCAGTGCATTCAGTAATTCTTCCCTAAGTGTAAGACCCTGAACTTCATGAGGCCCAACTTTCCAGCCTGTTCATTTCCCTCAGAATGGCTGCACAGAGGTGTGGGGAATCAGACACTGCTCCCAGTTTGGGACCATAAGGACACTTGCTAAGTGTGCACTCATCCCCTTCATCCAGGTCATTAATCAAGTAGCTGGACAAGACTGAATCCAATATTGACATCTGGGGAACACCAATAGCTCCAGGCCTCCAGCTAGACTCTGCACCACTGATCACAACCCATGGAGCTCTGCCCTTCAGCTGCTGTCCATTCATCTAAACGCACACTTCTTGACCTTGCCCATGATGGGAGACAGTGTTCAAGACTTTGCTGAAGTCAAGGCAGACAACATGCACCAATCTCCCCTCATCTCCCCAGCCAGTCCTTCCTTCCTAGAAGACTCTCAGACTGATTCACCTTGATTTCCCCTCGGTGAATTCATGCTGACCACTGCTGACGTCCGTCCTTTCCTCCACATGCTTACAGACAACATCCCTGATGAGTTGCTTCTTCACCTTTCCAGAAAGGTCCATCCCTTCCACAGTCACTGGTCACCAATGAGCGAGTCCTAAATGCAGAGCTCATTACACATTTCTGAGCTATTTTCTCCTGAACACATGGAGAATCCTGTGAAGCAAGGCCTTTGGGGTACAATTCCTTGAGCCCATTCTTAAAAGCAGCTTCCTCTAAGGAGCAGCCTTCAGGCACTGCACTGGGTGGAACTTTCTGCTTTTAATGATAGAGTGAGGCAGTCAGCTCTGATCCAGACTTAGACACAAATTTATTTGGAAACCATATGAGACAAAGTAGTCTAATTCAAGGAGGAACAAATCCAACCATTTGTGTAGCAGCATGTTAACAAATGCTAGTAATAATAACTCTAATAAACATAAAGAAATATTGCTCAGTCCTGGTACAGGATACAGTGGGATTCACATGTGGAGAGCAACACCAATATTACCATTTCTGAATAATGTCCATGAAATTACTTTCCTCAGGGCATCCTTGAGCTCCCTGTTCCTCAGGCTGTAGATGAGGGGGTTCACTGTTGGAGGCACCACCGCATACAGAACAGCCAGCCCCAGATCCAGAGCTGGGGAGGAGATGGAGGAAGGCATCAGGTAGGCAAACATGGCTGTGCTGATGCACAGGGAGACCACAATCAGGTGCGGGAGGCACATGGAAAAGGCTTTGTGCTGGCCCTGCTCAGAGGGGATCCTCAGCACTGCTCTGAAGATCTGCACGTAGGACAACACAATGAAAATGAAACACCCAGAGTGTACACAAAAAGTAATCACTAGAACTCCAACTTCCCTGAGATAGGAATTAGAGCAGGAGAGCCTGAGGATCTGGGGGATTTCACAGAAGAACTGCTCCACCTCATTACCTTGACAGAGTGGTAAGGAAAATGTGTTCCCAGTGTGCAGGAGAGCATTGACAAAACTGCTACTCCAGGTACCTGCTGTGATTTTGACACAAGCTCTGCTGTCCATGAGGGTCCCATAATACAGGGGTCTGCAGATTGCAACATAACGGTCATAGGCCATAACTGTGAGAAGGAAATACTGTCCTACTATCAAGAAAAGAAACATAAAGAACTGTGCAGCACATCCTGAGTAGGTAATGGCCCTGGTGTCCCACAGGGAATTGACCATGGATTTGGGGAGAGTGGTAGAGATGGAGCCAAGGTCAAGGAGGGAGAGGTTGAGGAGGAAGAAGTACATGGGGGTGTGGAGGCGGTGGTCACAGACTACGGCTGTGATGATGAGGCCGTTGGCCAGGAGGGCAGCCAGGTAGATGCCCAGGAAGAGCGAGAAGTGCAAGAGCTGCAGCTCCCTCCTGTCTGAGAATGGAAGGAGGAGGAACTCGCTGAAGGAGCTGCTGTTGGACATTTGCTATCTCAGGGCATAGTGCACTGTCCTGGGAGAAAAAAAAAAAAAAAAGATGCGGCATTTTAGGAAAAGACATTTCGAGAAAGAAAAACCAGTAAATTAAAAAAATATTCAATTTCTCATTAAAAACACATCACACTGATTCTCTCTTTACTAGGGGGAGGGGACGGGGAAGGGGCATCTGGGCACTTACCTGGCTTGAACCCCATTTTGTGCTGAGCTGGTGTGTTGTAAGGATTTGGGACCTCTGCCTATGGAATGTGGAGGGAATTGGAGTGAGTAATTCTGACACTCACAATAAAATCATTTTTCATGTAACAGGGCTGTTCAGCATCTTCACACACATTTCTAAAGGACGTGGATTGTAGAAGAAAGTGGGTTTTTTTTTTTTGACATTATTTATTTTCTTTGAGATGCCCCTCTCCCACCTGGGCAGCACTCCTTGAAGATAGCAATCATTGTCCTTTCTGCCGCAAGTGCTGAGAGGAAAGGTTTCCCTATCACTTGGTGCAGCGTGACAAGAGCTTCTCTGTTACCCCAGGGTCCAGCTGTCCTGCACTCACACTGCTTTGAGCTGGAGGATGATCGCATTTCCATGTTACCCTAAAAACCACACTCCCATGCAGACATCTGTTTCACATAACTTGCAGCATTGATATCTGAACTGCAGCTGAAATCCTCTCCACCCAAGTGAGCCTAAGACCAGGAGCAGCATGGACAGGAGGGAAGCAAGGAGCAACCCTGGGGCACAGGGACACTGCTCTGGATGAGAGCCCATGCAGACCTGGGTGCACACCCAGCTTCACAGCCCTGCAGCAATGGCAGGAGAAGGAAGCAGGACACCCTGTCCCTGTGACACTGAGGCAGGGAATCCTGCTCTGAAGCATCCTCTGCATTGGAGATGGGAGGAGAGCGATTGCCCCAAACCCTATCAAGTGATGGCATTGACTGGGTGCAGAAGAGCCCTCTGGAAACTCAGTAGCATTGCCCTGCAGCCAGAGACTTACCATGCAAGGGGCTGGGAGCTCACTTCCACAGTGAGCTCTGCTCCGTCCTCCCGCTCCACACTGCCGTTCCCCTCTCGCTGCCTTCTCTCGTCTGCTGTCCGCAGCAGCAGGCAGTGCCCGCAGCCCTGCTGCTCTTGGCACAGGAGCTGCTCCTGCACACGCTGTCTCTGGGCAGTGCTGCCAGGCTGCCACGAGCTGCCTCCGTCCCAGGAGCCTGGCCCCACTCAGGAGCAGAGGAACAGCTGAACTCACCAATTTCTCTGTCCCTTGTGCTCACTACTCATGGGAAATGCTCACTTCAATAAACTAAAATAATCACCTGTTGTCCTTTGCTAATGACTGGAGAGAGATTATTCCAACACGGCAATTTATTTCATCAAAGGATGACTATCTATGAAAGTTGGAAATGTCCCACTCTGGAAGTCTCATTTCACATCCCTTAACTAGACAGGAACCTGAGGAGTGGACAAGTGGGTGTTCACTGACATAAGGTTCAGGTGCTGATTCAGAAATATCCATCTGGGCAGTACCTGCCTAGATCTGAGTGTGAAGTCGTATTCAGATCCCTCCTGTAAACTCCACAAACACACGAGTGGAGGCATTCCCCTTGCCAAACGGAAGTGAGCAGAGCACAGAGATCTGCACACAAGCTCCTTGTCAAAGCTCCACTACAATCCCTGGAGATGAAGGTTGAGAGTCAGTTGCTCCCACAGAAGCACCTGGTGACAGTGGAAGAGACTGAGGAGATGCAAGGAAGGTGCCAGTGCCTGCTTGCTCCAATGGAGCTACTGGGAGACCTGCATCATCCTAGAGCACGAGTTGGCGTCCAGGTGGGGAATTGCCTTGGCTGTGTGAAATGACCCCAGATGCCAACTATGATGACAGCCCCAGTCGCTAGGAAGTTGAAGCATGGGAAGATTGCAGGATTAACCAGCAGCTCTTGTAATTCAGTGCAGAGCCTTGATTTGATGGCACAGAAAAGTGCTGGCAGGGCCTTGTCAGATGCGTGGGGTGTCCAGCACAACCACATGTCTCTAGCAGATACAGCCAGGGACCTACAGGAAAACCGTGTCCCCTTGGAGTGATTGCTGGGTAAGTGTCCCAGAGCATCCTGCATTTCTGTCCTGTACCCAAACACAGACCTTCCAGCACTGGCTGTGGGGAAAGCCCATCCCGTCTACACCCAGGGTGCTGCATAAATGGGAGGCACCCCCACCCCACCACGTCTCTGCTCCAGGCTCTGCAGTCTCAAACCCTTCTAGCTCTCCTCCCCTGAACTTCTCTTCATCCCACCACATGATATGAGTAGGTCTAATGGGGACCTCTGGGTGGCTGCATCGAAGGCTGTCAAGGCCCATGGACATCTTCAGGGGCACCTTGTTCTTCCTGAACCAGCGTCAGGCACAGGAGAGAGTGCCTGTTGGTCTGCTTTGTGTGAGAGGAAGTGCCCATGGCCAGGAACACATGTCCCCTTGCTGGGGAAGCTTTTGTGGGCTGTCTTGGCCCAGATCTCCTTCCCCACCATCCTCGTGTTCTCCGTGCAGGTCCCATCCCTGCTGCCCACCTCTCCCAGCAATCCCACCACTCACCTCCCTGAATGCGCTCCTGCACTCCAGGGATCCCGTCCACGGATGAGGAGCAGCCATTCGCCTGCTGCTCCTTCTCCATCTCCAGGACTCGCTCTGGGGACAGCCCTGCATGGCCAGCGCGTTTCCGGCCTGTCCTCTGCACACACAGACGCGTCCTCACAGTCCGTGTCACAGCCCTGTCCTCTGATCAGCTGCTCACGCTGAGGGGACCTCACAGGACCTTGGCTGGAGCTGGTCCTGCTGCCGACCAATCGCGCATGGGGCAGCAGTGACCTCATAATGTGCCCTGCAACCTTCAGCTGGCTCTGGCCTATCAACAGTGGGGACAGAGCTGACATCACAAGAAACCTCAGCAACCCAGAGCCTGCTGATGGCCTCAGGTCTACACAGAAGGATGTGACCTCACTATCACCGTTAGAGCCATGTCCCTGCTTTCAGCCTATCAGGTACTGGCACAGCAGTGACCTCACAACCAACATCCAGGTCATGTGCCTGCTGCTGGCCTACCAGGTCCTGAGTCAGAAATGCCTACACAACCAACACCCAAACCATGACCCTTTTTCTGCCTTGTCACCACCAGACACTGAGCTGACGTCACAACAGCCTGTGAGAGCTAAGATCCCCCTTTGGCGTATCAACTCCAGAGCAGTAAGTGTCCTCAGAGTCAGAAGTTTTGGGGCTATCAGGTACTCAGGCAGAAATGACCTCAGAGGACGAACAGCAGCCATGGCCCTGCTGCTGGCGTGTCACGTTCTCACACAGAAGGGACCCTGTCATTGGCCTTAGGAACATGGGCAGGGTTGTTCTCCAGGGTATGCCTGCTCCTGCACTGCTTTCCTAGGAGAAGATCTAGGACAGAGCAGTGCCCTGGCCCCAGATACATGTCACCACCTTCATCCCATGAAGGTCCCTCTTCTTCCACAGGCCTCTGAGTGGACAGCTGCTTTCCAGTGGTGTGAAAAGAGCATGAGGTTCCCCTGTCCACCCAGAGGGGAAGGTCCTTGCTCATCCCATAATCACTACCAGTCACTTGTCTCCAAGCACCTGGCTTGGGAAGCATTTGCAGGAGGGGGACCATCAGTTACCCCAGCCACAGGCATTGCCGTGCCATGAGGATGCCTCCAGGCCTGTTCTTCCTGTACTTCCTCAAATGACATGCTTGGGAGGAAGAGGAAGGGACATGTCCCACCTTTGTCCATTCAGACAGCTGCAGGGAGCACTCTGGGACAGGCTTAGGTCAACAGAGTGAAGCTCTGAGTGCAGCAGTGGGGCTGGGTGCCCATGGAGCCTTCTCTGTCCCAGGAGCTGAGTCTTCATCCCAACGCTGAGAAGCTAGGAAGAAAGTTTAGGTACACAGGAATAAAAGCAGAGAAATACCGTAGGTCTTGTTGAGGTCAGATGTGATGGGATCAGCTTCTGGGGGCATTTCCGTGGTTGAGGAGATGTGACTTGTGACAAGGCCTGGTTCAAAGAAGTCCCATGTGCAGCTAATCAGCCCTGCGCTGAGTCTTCTGGGGCTGAAACATGAAGGTCCCAGACTGAAATCTTTGTTTGAGTGCCCAGAAAATCCTCCTGGGCTGGAAGGGGCCTCTCCAATGCAGCTGCCCTCCACCCCTCCACAGGCATCTCCTCCCAGCTGCTGCAGATCACTGCAGAAAGGGGCTTCCCAGAGAGGGTCTGAAATGCACCTGTATTTGGAGACGTTACTAATAGGACTCCTGGCCAGCATTTCCCCTCTTTTGATTCCTTCCTACTTTCTTCCTCCACCTCTCCCACAGAAATTCATTTGACCCAGTGGTATGTATCATAAGCCTTTATGGTGAGCAGTCATAGAATCACAGAATCATAGAATGCTTAAGGTTGGAAGGGACCTCTAGAAGTCATCTAGTCCAACCCCCCTGCACACACAGGGTCACCTAGAGCACGTGGCACAGGACTGCGTCCAAGCGGGTTTTGAAGATCTCCAGAGAAGGAGACTCTACAACCTCTCTGGGCAGCCTGTTCCAGCGCTCTGTCACCCTCACTGTTAAAAAATTTTTCCTTAAGTTCATGTGGAAATTTTGGTGCTTCAGTTTGTGGCCATTACCTCTAGTTCTGTCGGTGGCCACCACTAAAAATAGACCAGCACCATCCGCCTCACTGCCTCCCTTGAGGTACTTATAGACACTGATGACATCCCTTCTCAGCCTTCTCTTCTCCAGGCTGAACAGGCCCATCTCCCTCAGCCTCTCCTCATAGGGCAGATGTTCCAGGCCCCTCATCATCCTTGTAGCCCTGCGCTGGACTCTCTGCAGCATCTCCACATCCCTCTTGTACCGTGGAGCCCAGAACTGGACACAATACTCCAGATGCAGCCTCACCAGGGCTGAGCAGAGGGGCAGGATCACCTCACTCGACCTGCTAGAGACGCTCTTCTTAATGCACCCCAGGATCCCATTGGCCTTCTTGTCCATGAGGGCGCACTGCTGCCTCAACGTCAACTTGTCATCCACCATGACATCCAGGTCCTTCTCCGCAGAGCTGCTCTCCAAGAGGTCAGTCCCCAGCCTGTACTTGTGTCTGGGGTTATTCCTCCCCAGGTGCAGAACCTTGCACTTGACCTTGTTGAATTGCATGAGGTTTTTCACCGCCCAGTTGTCCAGTCTGTCCAGGTCCCTCTGGATGGCAGCGCAGCCCTCTGGGGTATCGGCTACTCCTCCCAGTTTGGTATCATCAGCAAACTTGCTGAGGGAGCACTCTGTGCCTTCATCCAGGTCATTGATGAATAAATTGAACAGGACTGGACCAAGGACTGACCCCTGGGGGACCCCGCTAGCTACAGGCCTCCAACTAGACTCTGCACCGCTGATCACCACTCTCTGGGCCCTGCCGTCCAGCCTGTTCCTAATCCACCTCACTGTGCACTCATCTATCCCACACTTCCGGAGCTTGCCCAGGAGGATGTTTTGAGGGACGGTGTCAAAAGCCCTGGTGAAGTCGAGATAGACGATATCCACCGCTCTCCCCTCATCTATCCAGTTGGTCATTTCATCATAGAAGGCTATCAGATTAGTCAAGCAAGATTTCCCCTTGGTGAATCCATGCTGACTACTCTTGAGCACCTTCTTGTCCTAAGGGACCACTTAAGGTCCCTTGCCAGATTGCGTTCCAACCACGCCTTAGCTTTCCTTGTGGCATCTCTGCATTCTCTCACCATGTTCCTGTATTTCTCCCAGGGGGTCTGTCCTTTTTTCCACATTCTGTATACCGTCGCCTTCTGCTTGAGCATTGCCACAAGCTCCTTGCTCATCCATGCAGGTCTCCTGCCCCCTCTGCCTGACTCCTTACACACAGGGATGCACTGTTGCTGGGTGTGGAGGAAGTGCCGCTGGAAAACTAACCAGCTTCCTTGGGCCCCCCTTCCTTCTAGAGTTCTAGCCCATGGGATTCTTCCGAGGAGGTCCCATTTGTACTGTCACACAACTGAGTCCTCAGCCAGCTGTGAGGCATTCCATAGCCAGCTCCATCCTCCTGCAGGTCCCCATATCCCAAGGGAGAGAAACAGGGCAGGCTCGCACGACCTCTCTTGAGCAGCAGAGCCCAGCAGGTCCTGCAGCCCAGCTGCCTGCGGAGCCCCGTGTGGGGCACAGCCTGGGGTGGGCAGGGACCGGCTCCTGGGTTGCCTCAGAGCTGACCCCGCTGAGCAGCAGCCCCCATTTCCCTCCCTCCTTCCTTGTGCTCTGGATGTGCTGGCAGGAGGCCTCTGTGTTGCCCTCCCCTCCCCTCACTCTTTCCAGCTCCAGCCGAGCTCTGCATTTCCTCTCTCCATCCCTGCTTGCACAGAGCAGGTCTCGATGCTCCCCCGGGAGCAGCCCATCCTCTCCTGCCCTCTGTGCACTCCCACCCCGGCACCCTGTGACCTTCAGGTCATGAGAGCTGCTGGACCATATCCACAGAATGGAGCATGGAAGGAAAGCATGGAAATGAAGAGAGCGACTCTCAAAAGCAAAAGTCCTGCTGGGATATGTCTCTAAGAAAGCTGCTGTCCCCACAGGAAGGCTGCTGTCTCTGTGGGGATGATGCTGTCAAGCACAGGGTCTGTCCTCACAAACAGCTGTCTGAGTCCCCTCCTCTCCAATGTTCCTCCTCTCCCACAAGTTGGAGCTCTGTGGAGGGAAAGGATCAGCCCACGGTGACACGTGGCTGTCACCCTTGCAGGAGAGGGTTGTGAGATGACATGCTGACTGTGCCTGGAGCAGCTGAGCTCTCCCAATGGACAGGGTTCACCCCATGGTCTCACCCCATCTGTACTCGTCTGAGCCAAACTCTGTGCCCCGGAGCTCCCTTGGTACCGGAGCAGGAAGAGAAACTGCACAGGGAAACTCTCCTCACTGCACTGAGGGACATGACACCGGGGGGAGCTCTGACCAGTGGGCTCTGAGGTTGCCCCTCTCTGCTGGTGAAGGGGGAAGCCTGGCTTCCTGCTTCAACACAGTCTCTGGAGAAGGTACAAATGAGAGGAATTGGTACTCACTATTTGTATATTCACTTATTTATTTTTTATGTGAATGCATCAGAAGAAACAAAAGGAAAGAGAAAAGGAGAAAGAGTGGAAGAGAGAAGAGGGAGGAGAGGAGAGGAGAGGAAAGGAGAGGAGAGGAGACGAGACGAGAGGAAAGGAATATGGAACAGTATAAAGCCTTGATGCCAGACAGCCTGTAACTGGTGAGTGGTTGCACAAGAGGGGGTTATTGTCGCTGACACTGGACTCTCGTAACAAGTTTCCTCACTGCGTCCTTGAGCTCCTTGTTCCTCATGCTGTAGATGAGGGGGTTCAGAGTTGGAGGCACCACCGCATATAGAAGAGCCACCACCAGATCCAGAGCTGGGGAGGAGATGGAGGGGGGCTTCAGGTAGGCAAAAAATGAAGTGCTGACAAACAGGGAGACCACAATCAGGTGCGGGAGGCACATGGAAAAGGCTTTTTGCCGGCCCTGCTCAGAGGGGATCCTCAGCACAACTGTGAAGATCTGCACATAGGACACTACAATGAAAATGAAACATCCAATGCATAAACAGGCATTTACACCAAGAAGCCCAACTTCTCTGAGGTAGGAGTCCGAGCAGGAGAGCTTGAGAATCTGGGGGATCTCACAGAAGAACAACTCCACCACATTGCCTTGGCAGAGGGGTAAGGAGAATGTGTTCCCAGTGTGCATGAGAGCATTGAGAAAGCCACTGGCCCAGGCAGCTGCTGCCATTTTGACACAAGCTCTGCTGTCCAGGAGGGTCCCGTAGTGCAGGGGTCTACAAATGGCAACGTAGCGGTCATAGGCCATGACTGTGAGGAGGGAATACTCGGCTGATATGAAAACAGTAAAACTTAAGCTCTGCCCAACACATCCCAAGTAGGTAATGGCCCTGGTGTCCATCAGGGAATTGTGCATGGATTTGGGGAGAGTGGTGCATATGGAGCCAAGGTCGAGGAGGGAGAGGTTGAGGAGGAAGAAGTACATGGGGGTGTGGAGGCGGTGGTCACAGACTACGGCTGTGATGATGAGGCCGTTGGCCAGGAGGGCAGCCAGGTAGATGCCCAGGAAGAGTGAGAAGTGCAAGAGCTGCAGCTCCCTCCTGTCTGAGAATGCCAGGAGCAGGAACTCTTTGAGGGAGCTGCTATTGGATGTCTGCTCCATGGGGTACAGGAAAACTGTCCAAAGAAAAAAAGACAGTGACAACTTAGAAGAATTTTCTCTGAGAAAGCTTTATAGAAGTGCTTCACCTGCCCACGACCACTAGCCCCTAGCAGTGAAGAGAAAATTATTTTGTCCTTCTTGGAATGACCTTTTTCAGCTCCTGAGCCTCAGCTGCTGCTGACTCTTCTGTGAGGAACAGGGGCCTGTCCCACTCTAAGTCCATGGTATGTCACAACGGGTGTGAGAGGACATCCACCTTTAACAGGAAAGATCCCTTAGTATCCCTGCATATAATTCTAAAGTTGTTCTGCTGAAAAAGAGAGGGTTAGCATTGATTTTTTTTACAGTTATTTTGTTTGTTAATTTTCAATTTTGCCATTACATCTGGGGAGGGTTCTTTAGAGGCACATATGCTTTTATTGCTGCAAGCATGAACATTAAACAGAGCAGAGAGGGAAATGGGCTCTCTGCTGCTTAGTGCAGAGCGAGGTGTGCTGTTGAGTCCATCTGCCATCCGCTGGTTTCAAATCACCGATCCGACTCTGCTCTCCCTCTTAGCTCAAGGTGGAGATGTGATGGAGAGAACAGGACACTGCTCCCGACTTGGATAATCACACCAAAAAGCCAACACTTTCCTCAGCCCCTCCAGTCACATTGCCCAGCACCCTGGGATGAGAACAGGCCCTGGACACCTCACCCCTAATCAGACACCTCCATGGCACTCAGGGAGGCTGTCTGTATTTGCCTGTGAAGCCCCAACTGAGTGCAAGAACAAGGGCAGAAAGGAGAGATAGAGAAATGAGGAGAGACACTGTGACTCTGCTGCCAAGGGAGGACAGCGGGACAGAGCAGCACCGTCCCCAGGTTGCACCTCCTAGACAGTGTATCATCCCAGGACAGTGGTTCTCAGCCCCTGTGCCTTGCAGTGAGAAACAGACATGTGGCAGGAGAGGGGCAGCTCTGCTGTTCTGGAAATCTGCCTGCAGAAGAGGTGAAAGATGCCCTAGAGCCCTTCCCCTTGAGAGCGGCGTGAGACTAAGCACAATGAGAATGATGGGAGCTGAAAAGGGGATATTGCTGCTGCCCACAGGTGAAAAGGCATGTTCAGGAAGGAATGTTCAGGGATCCTTGCAGACCTATTGATCCCTCGGAGCAGAACTTGCAGAACTCTCCTTCAGGCATTTAAACCTAAAACGTCCCCTTTGATTGGTGACTTTCCAAAGATAAAAACCAAAATCTGGCCCTCTGAAGATTGCCTTACCCTTTCATAGAAGCTCACCATGAGTGTGCTCTTGAGAAGCCCCTTCCAAATATGTTGTGTGGGTGAGGCTGAGCTGTGAGCAGCCCTGACCCCACAAAGCAGCCTCTCAGCAGCAGAATGAACCTGCCCGGGTGGGATCTCTCCTCCCATGCAGAGCTTCTCCCTGCAGCGCCCTGTCAGGCTGAGTGCTGACCTCCTAGTCAGCTGAATCACTGCCCCAGGCACACGGCACCCTGGGGTGCAGGGACACTGCTCTCAATTACAGCCCTGCACAGATTGGTGTGCACACCCAGCTTCACATCCCTGCAGCTTCCCTGGGAGAAGGGAGCAGGATGCCCTGTCCCTGTAATGCTGCGGCAGGGAATCCCTGCTCTGCACTGGAGAAGCCAGGAGAGAGACGCTAAGAACACTTTCAGTAAGGGCATGGACTGCGTGCTGAAGACCCCTCCAGAAACTCAGCAGAATTGCCCTGCAGCCAGAGACTTACCGTGTCAAGAGGTTGTGAAGACTTCTCCCACAACAAGCTCTCCTCTGTTCTCCCACTCCATGCTGCCTTTCACTCCTCTGACTTCTCTCCTGTCCGCAGCAGCAGGCAGTGCCCGCAGCCCTGCTGCTCTTGGCACAGGAGCTGCTCCTGCACACCCTGTCTCTGGGCAGTGCTGCCAGGCTGCCATGAGCTGCCTCCGTCCCAGGAGCCTGGCCCCGCTCAGGAGCAGAGGAACAGCTGAACTCACCAATTTCTCTGTCCCTTGTGCTCCCTCCTCCTGGGAAATGTTCACTGCAAACAACTAAAATAATCACCTCTTTTCTTTAACTAAAGAGTGCAGTGAAATGGATTCCAACATTACAAATTCTTTCATCAGACAATGACGATGAAATTTGGAAATGTCCCACTGTGGAAGCCCCAAATCACATCTCTTAGCTGGGCAGGACACTGAGACCAGGACAAGAACGGAGTTCATTTAACCATGTTTTAGATATCGGTTCAGATGAGTCCATCTGGGCATCTTATGCTGATTTAGAAGCCCGTGGACTGCAGAAGGATTCAGTTCCTTTCCCAAACCCCACAAACATGGAGGTCACAAGATTCCCCTTGCCCAAGCTGAAGGTTGAACTACACCAATGTCTGCATGGAAGCTTGCTGTCTAAACACCTGCTGTAACTGCTTCAGCTGGACAGTGGGAGTCAGTTACCTGGTGACACCTGGACAGAGGCATGAGTTAGTGTCTATTGCTCTGATGGGGCAAGTGTGATTACCCAAATTCTTTTAGAGCATCAGATAGGGGCCAGGTACAGAACTTCCTTGGTTATCTGAAATGGCACTAGGTGCCCACTACTAGTAGAGCACCACTCACAGTGAAGCTGGGGCACATGGAGATGTTGAGAGTGCAGGTTGCTAATGTAATTCAGTGTAGGCACCTGATTCAGAGATATTGAAGTAGGACTATGTCAGATGCCTGGAGTTTCCAGCACAACTGCAAAGGTGAGATCTATAGGAAAACTTTGCCTTTTTGGATTGGCAGAGATCCTAGGTTTTGTCAGGCTTTCCCATCTGAGATTAGACAGCTGAATTCCACCATTGCCTTTAGCGAAACTCCAAACAGTCTGCATTCACGCATCCTCCTTGGTGACTTCCAACAGTGAGTGCCCTCATCTACAGCATGAGGAACAAGGAGCTCTGACCATGTTAAAGCCAGGCTTCTTCCCCCTTCTCCAACAGAGACGGGGGGAACTTCAGAGCCCACTGCTCCAGCTCCCTAGGATCCGCCCTGTGCCATGAGGAGAGTTTCCCTTTGCAGTCCCTTCTAGCACTGACATCTAGGGAGCTCAGGGGCACAGAGCCAGGCTCCGAGGAGTACAGAGGAGGTGAGATCGCAGTTCATGTTAGGAGAGTCGTTAGGAGAGCTCAGCTCCCTTGTATACAGTCAGGGTGTCATCTCACAGCCCTCTCCTGCAAGGGTGACTGCCAGGTGTCATTGTGGGCTTGTCCCTTCCCCCTACGGAGTTCCAGCACTACAAGTGGAGGGACAGTGGAGGGGAGGGGACTCAGGCAGCAGCTTGTGGGGACAGACCCCATGCTTGACAGTATCATCCCCACAGCATCGCAGCCGGTATTTCTTCACTGCAGCTTTCCCATGAGGGCTGCAGCTTTCCTGGAGACATGCCCCGACAGAGCAGTAGGACTTTCTCTTTTTAGAGTTGTTCTCGTCCTTTCCATGCTGTGCTTCTGTGCTCTACTGTGTGAATATGGCCCAGGAGTTCTCGTAACCTGATGGTAAAAGTGTTGTGTTTCCAAGTGCTTGTGCCCTGGAAGCACAGGCAGAAACAGGCACCGGGCACCCTTATGCCAGTCCTGGCCTCCAGAATAACATTTCCTATAATAAAAGCGGATCACCTCTGTGATGTGCCTGAAGTCTGGCACTTCTTCAGAAGATGGATTCAAAAGTGTGTCCAAGGGCATGGAACATGGAAAGAGCCTGCTCTTTTGCTTATAAAATCCTCACACCCATGTCCTTGAGCTAAAAGCAGAAAGTCGATAGCCGCCCTGTTTTGCAGAGTAGCATGTGGGACTGAGTCCACGTCCCTTAATAGGCTGGAGAGAGCCAGAGATGCTGCGTTATTTTGTTTAGCAAGCCAGCATCCAAGCTTAGCAAGGTGATTATGAGCAGCCGCAGTGGCAACACCTGGCGCAAAAACAGATGCAGCGATTATTTCACCAGGGCTCCAGAATGTTACTTTGTCACTACACTGGTCATTAAATGCATGTTCTGATCTCTTTGCCCTGTGGCAGTGATGCATCTTTGTTTGATTTAATATCATGGGTATATTTGGCGTCAGGAGCGTCAAGCACCCCAGACTACAAGGCCCTCCATGCAAGTGGGAGGGGAGAGTACCCCATGCTCTATCACCACAGATAAGAAATACCCCAGGCGGTAAGGCTATCGGGGCGTTAGTCGATACCAATGCATTTTCACTTGTATGATTACTCTACGTAGTGTTGTTTTCATAGGCAGGCAATGACAAAGTAACGTTCTGGACTTGAGACTGTTTTTTACCAGAATAGCTGAAATATACACAGTAATCCATTCGCAAGGACCCCAGCAGACTGACCTCCTGGAGTTCCAGTGGCTTTGAGGTAAGGTGTGCCCTACCGTGCAGGGTGGCATAAGCAGTCTGGCGGGCCTGCGCTCCAGTGAGCATAAGCCTACAAAGGCAGAGCCGTATTCAGCTGTAAGTTAACTCTTACCTGGGCCTGGGGTTCAGGCCCTAGCACTGCATTCAGTCCTTTGACTTACAAGTGAATCATGGCTGTTGTATGAGTAGAGTATATATTATTGGTTGATCTGTTTCTTCAGATGTGACTACCACCCACATTCCCTGTATTGCACTCTTAATTAATTGGGGGTGAGATGTTCAATCACCAGTTACTTATGCTAACTGTCACTCATGTCAACAGCAGGCCTCTTGGCCTACACTCACCTCCTAGGTGGCCCTCAGAGAGAGAGGTGGCCATCACTCACATGAAGGTCTGGCATGGCATGTGTCCCTGCCACTCAACGCCTAATGGGTTGCAGCCAACAGCGGAGCTCGAGGTTCTTCTTGGTGGCAAACACAGAGGCCAACCCACTCTTGCCCTTGACTATGGTAGGAGGCGCTTAGACCTTTCAGCTGGTCATCAAGGTAGTGTCTCACTTGCCTCATGCAGTAGCAAGCCGCTATTATGGCAACATACACACACAGATTCTGATTAAACATGGGTAACATACACAAAATCACAGCATCTAATAACAACTACATTGTGAGCACACGTATTAGAGTCATTAAACACAGTCTGATTATAACTTTCATTACTTAGCACATATTTACAAGTTGTTCTAGAACACGCGGATCCTATCCCTACATAAGCTAATGTGGTTTTATTATAACTCTGTGGATTAATCCCAAAATGGCATACATCCTCTTTGGTATCAAAAGAAATATTGCTCGTCTTAAGGGCATCATCTTCGGGGGTGGGGATGGGGGTGGGTAGAGCACAGATAAACCTTCTCAATGGTGGCATTCGCCAAGGTCAGTACGTAGGTGATGACTGCACGGAGGCCCTGGTCATGGGTGAAGTTCGCAGGTCTCCATCACGCTTGAAGCTGTCACTGTTTCTCTGTGGGCACATCCCACACAACTTTTTCAGGTTTGGAGGGGGGGGTGCTGCGTGTGAACTGGGCTGAACAGCTGCATCCCTGCTCCTTATCGCTCAGTCTAGGCAGGCAAACATCTTTTTCTCAAGGTCTGGCCTCTGCTTCTCACAGGAGATTTTTATGACTCTACAGATCACAGAAATTTTCATCTCCAATACATGGGAGCACATCCTCCCCCGTCTCTTTCTAAGGCTGTAACATCAGGGGTGCTGGTAAAGGCCTTTTCTGGGGATCTCTTCATCATCTTCCTCCTCCTCCTCCTCAGGAGGAGCAGAGGGGAACACAGGTTTATTCAAAGCCTCCCACTCGGCCAGCTGCTGTGCAGGTGTTTTATAGAGAGGGGGTGAGAGCTCATTAAGAGACTCCCACCGTTGCCGCACCTTTGCCTGCTCACTGGGTGAGGGATGCTTATGACTCAGATCATCTTTACAGTCTGACAGCCCGGGGGCACCAGTAGAGCACTGTAAAACATCCATTTGCTCTGTGACAGCCTCTACAGGAGGGGGACACTGCCCCCAGCACCAAAACAACCTTCAGTGTAACACATAGCAGTAACTGTGATACCTCTGTGAACAGGCAAAGCTTTCCAAGTAGATAAGACTAGGGCTTCCTGCTTTGTCAGGTTTTGCCCCATGTCTCTATATTTCCACTCATAGAATCACATAGAAGACACTGCTCTGCATTAGAGCCCATGCAGACCTGGGTGCACACCCAGCTTCACAGCCCTGCAGCATCCCCGGGAGAAGGAAGCAGGATGCCCTGTCCCTGTGACGCTGAGGCAGGGAATCCTGCTCTGAACCATCCTCTGCATTGGAGATGGGGGGAGAGCGATTGCCCCAAACCCTATCAAGTGATGGCATTGACTGGGTGCAGAAGAGCCCTCTGGAAACTCAGTAGCATTGCCCTGCAGCCAGAGACTTACCATGCAAGGGGCTGGGAGCTCACTTCCACAGTGCGCACTGCTCTGTCCTCCCGCTCCACACTGCCGTTCCCCTCTCGCTGCCTTCTCTCCTCTGCTGTCCGCAGCAGCAGGCAGTGCCCGCAGCCCTGCTGCTCTTGGCACAGGAGCTGCTCCTGCACACGCTGTCTCTGGGCAGTGCTGCCAGGCTGCCACGAGCTGCCTCCGTCCCAGGAGCCTGGTCCCGCTCAGGAGCAGAGGAACAGCTGAACTCACCAATTTCTCTGTCCCTTGTGCTCCCTCCTCCTGGGAAATGTTCACTTCAATAAACTAAAATAATCACCTGTTGTCCTTTGCTAATGACTGGAGAGAGATTATTCCAACACGGCAATTTATTTCATCAAAGGATGACTATCTATGAAAGTTGGAAATGTCTCACTCTGGAAGCCTCATCTCACATCCGTTAACTAGACAGGAGACTGAGGAGTGGACAAGTGGGAGTTCACGGACACAAGGTTCAGGTGCTGATTCAGAAATATCCATCTGGCAGTACCTGCCTAGATCTGAGTGTGAAGTCGTATTCAGATCCCTCCTGTAAACTCCACAAACACACGAGTGGTGGCATTCTCCTTGCCAAATGGAAGTTAGCGGAGCACAGAGATCTGCACACAAGCTCCTTCTCAAAGCTCCAATACAATCCCTGGAGATGAAGGCTGAGAGTCAGTTGCTCCCACAGAAGCACCTGGTGACAGTGGAAGAGACTGAGGAGATGCAAGGCAGGTGCCAGTGCCTGCTTGCTCCAATGGAGCTACTGGGAGACCTGCATCATCCTAGAGCATGAGTTGGGGTCCAGGTGGGGAATTGCCTTGGCTGTCTGAAATGACCCCAGATGCCAACTATGAAGACAGCCCCACTCGCTAGGAAGTTGAAGCATGGGATGATTGCAGGATTAACCAGCAGCTCTTGTAATTCAGTGCAGAGCCTTGATTTCATGGCACAGAAAACTGCTGACAGGGCCTTGTCAGATTCCCGGGGTGTCCAGCACAACCACAAGTCTCTGGGATACGGCCGGGGGCCTACAGGAAAATCGTGTCACCTCGGGGTGATTGCTGGGCAAGTGTCCCAGATCATCCTGCGTTTCTGTCCTGTACCCAAACACAGACATTCCAGCACTGGCTGTAGGGAAAGCCCATCCCTTCTACACCCGGGGTGCTGCATAAATGGGAGGCACCCCCACCCCGCCACGTCTCTGCTCCAGGCTCTGCAGTCTCAAACCCTTCTAGCTCTCCTCCCCTGAACTTCTCTTCATCCCACCACATGATATGAGTAGGTCTAATGGGGACCTCTGGGTGGCTGCATCGAAGGCTGTCAAGGCCCATGGACATCTTCAGGGGCACCTTGTTCTTCCTGAACCAGCGTCAGGCACAGGAGAGAGTGCCTGTTGGTCTGCTTTGTGTGAGAGGAAGTGCCCATGGCCACGAACACATGTCCCCTCGCTGGGGAAGCTTTTGCGGGCTGTCTTGGCCCAGATCTCCTTCCCCACCATCCTCGTGTTCTCTGTGCAGGTCCCATCCCTGCTGCCCACCTCTCCCAGCAATCCCACCACTCACCTCCCTGATGCGCTCCTGCACTCCAGGGATCCCGTCCACGGATGAGGAGCAGCCATTCACCTGCTGCTCCTTCTCCATCTCCAGGACTCGCTCTGGGGACAGCCCTGCATGGCCAGCGCGTTTCCGGCCTGTCCTCTGCACAGACAGACGCGTCCTCACAGCCCGTGTCACAGTCCTGTCCTCTGATCAGTTGCTCACACTGAGGGGACCTCATAGGTCCTTGGCTGGGGCTGGTCCTGCTGCCGGCCAATCCCGCACGGGCCAGCAGTGACCCTCACAATGTGCCCTGGAACCTTCCGCTGGCTCTGGTCTATCAACAGCGGGGACAGAGCTGACATCACAAGAAACCTCAGCAACCCAGAGCCTGCTGATGGCCTCAGGTCTACACAGAAGGATGTGACCTCACTATCACCGTTAGAGCCATGTCCCTGCTTTCAGCCTATCAGGTACTGGCACAGCAGTGACCTCACAACCAACGTCCAGGTCATGTGCCTGCTGCTGGCCTACCAGGTCCTGAGTCAGAAATGCCAACACAACCAACACCCAAACCATGAACATTTTTCTGCCTTGTCACCACCAGACACTGAGCTGACGTCACAACAGCCTGTGAGAGCTAAGATCCCCCTTTGGCGTATCAACTCCAGAGCAGTAAGTGTCCTCAGAGTCAGAAGCTTTGGGGCTATCAGGTACTCAGGCAGAAATGACCTCAGAGGACGAACAGCAGCCATGGCCCTGCTGCTGGCGTGTCACATTCTCACACAGAAGGGACCCTGTCATTGGCCTTAGGAACATGGACAAGGTTGTTCTCCAGGGTATGCCTGCTCCTGCACTGCTTTCCTAGGAGAAGATCTAGGACAGAGCAGTGCCCTGGCCCCAGATACATGTCACCACCTTCATCCCATGAAGGTCCCTCTTCTTCCACAGGCCTCTGAGTGGACAGCTGCTTTCCAGTGGTGTGAAAAGAGCATGAGGTTCCCCTGTCCACCCAGAGGGGAAGGTCCTTGCTCATCCCATAATCACTACCAGTCACTTGTCTCCAAGCACCTGGCTTGGGAAGCATTTGCAGGAGGGTGACCATCAGTTACCCCAGCCACAGGCATTGCCGTGCCATGAGGATGCCTCCAGGCCTGTTCTTCCTGTACTTCCTCAAATGACATGCTTGGGAGGAAGAGGAAGGGACATGTCCCACCTTTGTCCATTCAGACAGCTGCAGGGAGCACTCTGGGACTGGCTTAGGTCAACAGAGTGAAGCTCTGAGTGCAGCAGTGGGGCTGGGTGCCCATGGAGCCTTCTCTGTCCCAGAAGCTGAGTCTTCATCCCAACGCTGAGAAGCTAGGAAGAAAGTTTAGGTACACAGGAATAAAAGCAGAGAAATACCGTAGGTCTTGTTGAGGTCAGATGTGATGGGATCAGCTTCTGGGGGCATTTCCGTGGTTGAGGAGATGTGACTTGTGACAAGGCCTGGTTCAAAGAAGTCCCATGTGCAGCTAATCAGCCCTGCGCTGAGTCTTCTGGGGCTGAAACATGAAGGTCCCAGACTGAAATCTTTGTTTGAGTGCCCAGAAAATCCTCCTGGGCTGGAAGGGGCCTCTCCAATGCAGCTGCCCTCCACCCCACCAGAGGCATCTCCTCCCAGCTGCTGCAGATCACTGCAGAAAGGGGCTTCCCAGAGAGGGTCTAAAATGCACCTGTATTTGGAGACGTTACTAATAGGACTCCTGGCCAGCATTTCCCCTCTTTTGATTCCTTCCTACTTTCTTCCTCCACCTCTCCCACAGAAATTCATTTGACCCAGTGGTATGTATCATAAGCCTTTATGGTGAGCAGTCATAGAATCACAGAATCATAGAATGCTTAAGGTTGGAAGGGACCTCTAGAAGTCATCTAGTCCAACCCCCCTGCACACACAGGGTCACCTAGAGCACGTGGCACAGGACTGCGTCCAAGCGGGTTTTGAAGATCTCCAGAGAAGGAGACTCCACAACCTCTCTGGGCAGCCTGTTCCAGCGCTCTGTCACCCTCACAGTTAAAAAATTTTTCCTTAAGTTCATGTGGAAATTTTGGTGCTTCAGTTTGTGGCCATTACCTCTAGTTCTGTCGGTGGCCACCACTAAAAATAGACCAGCACCATCCTCCTCACTGCCTCCCTTGAGGTACTTATAGACACTGATGACATCCCTTCTCAGCCTTCTCTTCTCCAGGCTGAACAGGCCCATCTCCCTCAGCCTCTCCTCATAGGGCAGATGTTCCAGGCCCCTCATCATCCTTGTAGCCCTGCGCTGGACTCTCTGCAGCATCTCCACATCCCTCTTGTACCGTGGAGCCCAGAACTGGACACAATACTCCAGATGCAGCCTCACCAGGGCTGAGCAGAGGGGCAGGATCACCTCCCTCGACCTGCTGGAGACACTCTTCTTAATGCACCCCAGGATCCCATTGGCCTTCTTGGCCATGAGGGCGCACTGCTGCCTCAACGTCAACTTGTCATCCACCATGACATCCAGGTCCTTCTCCGCAGAGCTGCTCTCCAAGAGGTCAGTCCCCAGCCTGTACTGGTGTCTGGGGTTATTCCTCCCCAGGTGCAGAACCTTGCACTTGGCCTTGTTGAATTGCATGAGGTTTTTCACCGCCCAGTTGTCCAGTCTGTCCAGGTCCCTCTGGATGGCAGCACAGCCCTCTGGGGTATCGGCTACTCCTCCCAGTTTGGTATCATCAGCAAACTTGCTGAGGGAGCACTCTGTGCCTTCATCCAGGTCATTGATGAATAAATTGAACAGGACTGGACCAAGGACTGACCCCTGGGGGACCCCGCTAGCTACAGGCCTCCAACTAGACTCTGCACCGCTGATCACCACTCTCTGGGCCCTGCCGTCCAGCCTGTTCCTAATCCACCTCACTGTGCACTCATCTATCCCACACTTGCGGAGCTTGCCCAGGAGGATGTTTTGAGGGACGGTGTCAAAAGCCCTGGTGAAGTCGAGATAGACGACATCCACCGCTCTCCCCTCATCTATCCAGTTGGTCATTTCATCATAGAAGGCTATCAGATTAGTCAAGCAAGATTTCCCCTTGGTGAATCCATGCTGACTACTCTTGAGCACCTTCTTGTCCTAAGGGACCACTTAAGGTCCCTTGCCAGATTGCGTTCCAACCACGCCTTAGCTTTCCTTGTGGCATCTCTGCATTCTCTCACTACGTTCCTGTATTTCTCCCAGGGGGTCTGTCCTTTTTTCCACATTCTGTATACCGTCGCCTTCTGCTTGAGCATTGCCACAAGCTCCTTGCTCATCCACGCAGTTCTCCTGCCCCCTCTGCCTGACTCCTTACACACAGGGATGCACTGTTGCTGGGTGTGGAGGAAGTGCCGCTGGAAAACTAACCAGCTTCCTTGGGCCCCCCTTCCTTCTAGAGTTCTAGCCCATGGGATTCTTCCGAGGAGGTCCCATTTGTACTGTCACACAACTGAGTCCTCAGCCAGCTGTGAGGCATTCCATAGCCAGCTCCATCCTCCTGCAGGTCCCCATATCCCAAGGGAGAGAAACAGGGCAGGCTCGCACGACCTCTCTTGTGCAGCAGAGCCCAGCAGGTCCTGCAGCCCAGCTGCCTGCGGAGCCCTGTGTGGGGCACAGCCTGGGGTGGGCAGGGACCGGCTCCTGGGTTGCCTCAGAGCTGACCCGGCTGAGCAGCAGCCCCCATTTCCCTCCCTCCTTTCTTGTGCTGTGGATGTGCTGGCAGGAGGCCTCTGTGTTGCCCTCCCCTCCCCTCACTCTTTCCAGCTCCAGCCGAGCTCTGCATTTCCTCTCTCCATCCCTGCTTGCACAGAGCAGGTCTCGATGCTCCCCCGGGAGCAGCCCATCCTCTCCTGCCCTCTGTGCACTCCCACCCCGGCACCCTGTGACCTTCAGGTCATGAGAGCTGCTGGACCATATCCACAGAATGGAGCATGGAAGGAAAGCATGGAAATGAAGAGAGCGACTCTCAAAAGCAAAAGTCCTGCTGGGATATGTCTCTAAGAAAGCTGCTGTCCCCACAGGAAGGCTGCTGTCTCTGTGGGGATGATGCTGTCAAGCACAGGGTCTGTCCTCACAAACAGCTGTCTGAGTCCCCTCCTCTCCAATGTTCCTCCTCTCCCACAAGTTGGAGCTCTGTGGAGGGAAAGGATCAGCCCACGGTGACACGTGGCTGTCACCCTTGCAGGAGAGGGTTGTGAGATGACATGCTGACTGTGCCTGGAGCAGCTGAGCTCTCCCAATGGACAGGGTTCACCCCATGGTCTCACCCCATCTGTACTCGTCTGAGCCAAACTCTGTGCCCCGGAGCTCCCTTGGTACCGGAGCAGGAAGAGAAACTGCACAGGGAAACTCTCCTCACTGCACTGAGGGACATGACACCGGGGGGAGCTCTGACCAGCGGGCTCTGAGGTTGCCCCTCTCTGCTGGTGAAGGGGGAAGCCTGGCTTCCTGCTTCAACACAGTCTCTGGAGAAGGTACAAATGAGAGGAATTGGTACTCACTATTTGTATATTCACTTATTTATTTTTTATGTGAATGCATCAGAAGAAACAAAAGGAAAGAGAAAAGGAGAAAGAGTGGAAGAGAGAAGAGGGAGGAGAGGAGAGGAGAGGAAAGGAGAGGAGAGGAGACGAGACGAGAGGAAAGGAATATGGAACAGTATAAAGCCTTGATGCCAGACAGCCTGTAACTGGTGAGTGGTTGCACAAGAGGGGGTTATTGTCGCTGACACTGGACTCTCGTAACAAGTTTCCTCACTGCGTCCTTGAGCTCCTTGTTCCTCATGCTGTAGATGAGGGGGTTCAGAGTTGGAGGCACCACCGCATATAGAAGAGCCACCACCAGATCCAGAGCTGGGGAGGAGATGGAGGGGGGCTTCAGGTAGGCAAAAAATGAAGTGCTGACAAACAGGGAGACCACAATCAGGTGCGGGAGGCACATGGAAAAGGCTTTGTGCCGGCCCTGCTCAGAGGGGATCCTCAGCACAACTGTGAAGATCTGCACATAGGACACTACAATGAAAATGAAACATCCAATGCATAAACAGGCATTTACACCAAGAAGCCCAACTTCTCTGAGGTAGGAGTCCGAGCAGGAGAGCTTGAGAATCTGGGGGATCTCACAGAAGAACAACTCCACCACATTGCCTTGGCAGAGGGGTAAGGAGAATGTGTTCCCAGTGTGCATGAGAGCATTGAGAAAGCCACTGGCCCAGGCAGCTGCTGCCATTTTGACACAAGCTCTGCTGTCCAGGAGGGTCCCGTAGTGCAGGGGTCTACAAATGGCAACGTAGCGGTCATAGGCCATGACTGTGAGGAGGGAATACTCGGCTGATATGAAAACAGTAAAACTTAAGCTCTGCCCAACACATCCCAAGTAGGTAATGGCCCTGGTGTCCATCAGGGAATTGTGCATGGATTTGGGGAGAGTGGTGCATATGGAGCCAAGGTCGAGGAGGGAGAGGTTGAGGAGGAAGAAGTACATGGGGGTGTGGAGGCGGTGGTCACAGACTACGGCTGTGATGATGAGGCCGTTGGCCAGGAGGGCAGCCAGGTAGATGCCCAGGAAGAGTGAGAAGTGCAAGAGCTGCAGCTCCCTCCTGTCTGAGAATGCCAGGAGCAGGAACTCTTTGAGGGAGCTGCTATTGGATGTCTGCTCCATGGGGTACAGGAAAACTGTCCAAAGAAAAAAAGACAGTGACAACTTAGAAGAATTTTCTCTGAGAAAGCTTTATAGAAGTGCTTCACCTGCCCACGACCACTAGCCCCTAGCAGTGAAGAGAAAATTATTTTGTCCTTCTTGGAATGACCTTTTTCAGCTCCTGAGCCTCAGCTGCTGCTGACTCTTCTGTGAGGAACAGGGGCCTGTCCCACTCTAAGTCCATGGTATGTCACAACGGGTGTGAGAGGACATCCACCTTTAACAGGAAAGATCCCTTAGTATCCCTGCATATAATTCTAAAGTTGTTCTGCTGAAAAAGAGAGGGTTAGCATTGATTTTTTTTACAGTTATTTTGTTTGTTAATTTTCAATTTTGCCATTACATCTGGGGAGGGTTCTTTAGAGGCACATATGCTTTTATTGCTGCAAGCATGAACATTAAACAGAGCAGAGAGGGAAATGGGCTCTCTGCTGCTTAGTGCAGAGCGAGGTGTGCTGTTGAGTCCATCTGCCATCCGCTGGTTTCAAATCACCGATCCGACTCTGCTCTCCCTCTTAGCTCAAGGTGGAGATGTGATGGAGAGAACAGGACACTGCTCCCGACTTGGATAATCACACCAAAAAGCCAACACTTTCCTCAGCCCCTCCAGTCACATTGCCCAGCACCCTGGGATGAGAACAGGCCCTGGACACCTCACCCCTAATCAGACACCTCCATGGCACTCAGGGAGGCTGTCTGTATTTGCCTGTGAAGCCCCAAATGAGTGCAAGAACAAGGGCAGAAAGGAGAGATAGAGAAATGAGGAGAGACACTGTGACTCTGCTGCCAAGGGAGGACAGCGGGACAGAGCAGCACCGTCCCCAGGTTGCACCTCCTAGACAGTGTATCATCCCAGGACAGTGGTTCTCAGCCCCTGTGCCTTGCAGTGAGAAACAGACATGTGGCAGGAGAGGGGCAGCTCTGCTGTTCTGGAAATCTGCCTGCAGAAGAGGTGAAAGATGCCCTAGAGCCCTTCCCCTTGAGAGCGGCGTGAGACTAAGCACAATGAGAATGATGGGAGCTGAAAAGGGGATATTGCTGCTGCCCACAGGTGAAAAGGCATGTTCAGGAAGGAATGTTCAGGGATCCTTGCAGACCTATTGATCCCTCGGAGCAGAACTTGCAGAACTCTCCTTCAGGCATTTAAACCTAAAACGTCCCCTTTGATTGGTGACTTTCCAAAGATAAAAACCAAAATCTGGCCCTCTGAAGATTGCCTTACCCTTTCATAGAAGCTCACCATGAGTGTGCTCTTGAGAAGCCCCTTCCAAATATGTTGTGTGGGTGAGGCTGAGCTGTGAGCAGCCCTGACCCCACAAAGCAGCCTCTCAGCAGCAGAATGAACCTGCCCGGGTGGGATCTCTCCTCCCATGCAGAGCTTCTCCCTGCAGCGCCCTGTCAGGCTGAGTGCTGACCTCCTAGTCAGCTGAATCACTGCCCCGGGCACACGGCACCCTGGGGTGCAGGGACACTGCTCTCAATTACAGCCCTGCACAGATTGGTGTGCACACCCAGCTTCACATCCCTGCAGCTTCCCTGGGAGAAGGGAGCAGGATGCCCTGTCCCTGTAATGCTGCGGCAGGGAATCCCTGCTCTGCACTGGAGAAGCCAGGAGAGAGACGCTAAGAACACTTTCAGTAAGGGCATGGACTGCGTGCTGAAGACCCCTCCAGAAACTCAGCAGAATTGCCCTGCAGCCAGAGACTTACCGTGTCAAGAGGTTGTGAAGACTTCTCCCACAACAAGCTCTCCTCTGTTCTCCCACTCCATGCTGCCTTTCACTCCTCTGACTTCTCTCCTGTCCGCAGCAGCAGGCAGTGCCCGCAGCCCTGCTGCTCTTGGCACAGGAGCTGCTCCTGCACACGCTGTCTCTGGGCAGTGCTGCCAGGCTGCCATGAGCTGCCTCCGTCCCAGGAGCCTGGCCCCGCTCAGGAGCAGAGGAACAGCTGAACTCACCAATTTCTCTGTCCCTTGTGCTCCCTCCTCCTGGGAAATGTTCACTGCAAACAACTAAAATAATCACCTCTTTTCTTTAACTAAAGAGTGCAGTGAAATGGATTCCAACATTACAAATTCTTTCATCAGACAATGACGATGAAATTTGGAAATGTCCCACTGTGGAAGCCCCAAATCACATCTCTTAGCTGGGCAGGACACTGAGACCAGGACAAGAACGGAGTTCATTTAACCATGTTTTAGATATCGGTTCAGATGAGTCCATCTGGGCATCTTATGCTGATTTAGAAGCCCGTGGACTGCAGAAGGATTCAGTTCCTTTCCCAAACCCCACAAACATGGAGGTCACAAGATTCCCCTTGCCCAAGCTGAAGGTTGAACTACACCAATGTCTGCATGGAAGCTTGCTGTCTAAACACCTGCTGTAACTACTTCAGCTAGACAGTGGGAGTCAGTTACCTGGTGACACCTGGACAGAGGCATGAGTTAGTGTCTATTGCTCTGATGGGGCAAGTGTGATTACCCAAATTCTTTTAGAGCATCAGATAGGGGCCAGGTACAGAACTTCCTTGGTTATCTGAAATGGCACTAGGTGCCCACTACTAGTAGAGCACCACTCACAGTGAAGCTGGGGCACATGGAGATGTTGAGAGTGCAGGTTGCTAATGTAATTCAGTGTAGGCACCTGATTCAGAGATATTGAAGTAGGACTATGTCAGATGCCTGGAGTTTCCAGCACAACTGCAAAGGTGAGATCTATAGGAAAACTTTGCCTTTTTGGATTGGCAGAGATCCTAGGTTTTGTCAGGCTTTCCCATCTGAGATTAGACAGCTGAATTCCACCATTGCCTTTAGCGAAACTCCAAACAGTCTGCATTCACGCGTCCTCCTTGGTGACTTCCAACAGTGAGTGCCCTCATCTACAGCATGAGGAACAAGGAGCTCTGACCATGTTAAAGCCAGGCTTCTTCCCCCTTCTCCAACAGAGACGGGGGGAACTTCAGAGCCCACTGCTCCAGCTCCCTAGGATGCGCCCTGTGCCATGAGGAGAGTTTCCCTTTGCAGTCCCTTCTAGCACTGACATCTAGGGAGCTCAGGGGCACAGAGCCAGGCTCCGAGGAGTACAGAGGAGGTGAGATCGCAGTTCATGTTAGGAGAGTCGTTAGGAGAGCTCAGCTCCCTTGTATACAGTCAGGGTGTCATCTCACAGCCCTCTCCTGCAAGGGTGACTGCCAGGTGTCATTGTGGGCTTGTCCCTTCCCCCTACGGAGTTCCAGCACTACAAGTGGAGGGACAGTGGAGGGGAGGGGACTCAGGCAGCAGCTTGTGGGGACAGACCCCATGCTTGACAGTATCATCCCCACAGCATCGCAGCCGGTATTTCTTCACTGCAGCTTTCCCATGAGGGCTGCAGCTTTCCTGGAGACATGCCCCGACAGAGCAGTAGGACTTTCTCTTTTTAGAGTTGTTCTCGTCCTTTCCATGCTGTGCTTCTGTGCTCTACTGTGTGAATATGGCCCAGGAGTTCTCGTAACCTGATGGTAAAAGTGTTGTGTTTCCAAGTGCTTGTGCCCTGGAAGCACAGGCAGAAACAGGCACCGGGCACCCTTATGCCAGTCCTGGCCTCCAGAATAACATTTCCTATAATAAAAGCGGATCACCTCTGTGATGTGCCTGAAGTCTGGCACTTCTTCAGAAGATGGATTCAAAAGTGTGTCCAAGGGCATGGAACATGGAAAGAGCCTGCTCTTTTGCTTATAAAATCCTCACACCCATGTCCTTGAGCTAAAAGCAGAAAGTCGATAGCCGCCCTGTTTTGCAGAGTAGCATGTGGGACTGAGTCCACGTCCCTTAATAGGCTGGAGAGAGCCAGAGATGCTGCGTTATTTTGTTTAGCAAGCCAGCATCCAAGCTTAGCAAGGTGATTATGAGCAGCCGCAGTGGCAACACCTGGCGCAAAAACAGATGCAGCGATTATTTCACCAGGGCTCCAGAATGTTACTTTGTCACTACACTGGTCATTAAATGCATGTTCTGATCTCTTTGCCCTGTGGCAGTGATGCATCTTTGTTTGATTTAATATCATGGGTATATTTGGCGTCAGGAGCGTCAAGCACCCCAGACTACAAGGCCCTCCATGCAAGTGGGAGGGGAGAGTACCCCATGCTCTATCACCACAGATAAGAAATACCCCAGGCGGTAAGGCTATCGGGGCGTTAGTCGATACCAATGCATTTTCACTTGTATGATTACTCTACGTAGTGTTGTTTTCATAGGCAGGCAATGACAAAGTAACGTTCTGGACTTGAGACTGTTTTTTACCAGAATAGCTGAAATATACACAGTAATCCATTCGCAAGGACCCCAGCAGACTGACCTCCTGGAGTTCCAGTGGCTTTGAGGTAAGGTGTGCCCTACCGTGCAGGGTGGCATAAGCAGTCTGGCGGGCCTGCGCTCCAGTGAGCATAAGCCTACAAAGGCAGAGCCGTATTCAGCTGTAAGTTAACTCTTACCTGGGCCTGGGGTTCAGGCCCTAGCACTGCATTCAGTCCTTTGACTTACAAGTGAATCATGGCTGTTGTATGAGTAGAGTATATATTATTGGTTGATCTGTTTCTTCAGATGTGACTACCACCCACATTCCCTGTATTGCACTCTTAATTAATTGGGGGTGAGATGTTCAATCACCAGTTACTTATGCTAACTGTCACTCATGTCAACAGCAGGCCTCTTGGCCTACACTCACCTCCTAGGTGGCCCTCAGAGAGAGAGGTGGCCATCACTCACATGAAGGTCTGGCATGGCATGTGTCCCTGCCACTCAACGCCTAATGGGTTGCAGCCAACAGCGGAGCTCGAGGTTCTTCTTGGTGGCAAACACAGAGGCCAACCCACTCTTGCCCTTGACTATGGTAGGAGGCGCTTAGACCTTTCAGCTGGTCATCAAGGTAGTGTCTCACTTGCCTCATGCAGTAGCAAGCCGCTATTATGGCAACATACACACACAGATTCTGATTAAACATGGGTAACATACACAAAATCACAGCATCTAATAACAACTACATTGTGAGCACACGTATTAGAGTCATTAAACACAGTCTGATTATAACTTTCATTACTTAGCACATATTTACAAGTTGTTCTAGAACACGCGGATCCTATCCCTACATAAGCTAATGTGGTTTTATTATAACTCTGTGGATTAATCCCAAAATGGCATACATCCTCTTTGGTATCAAAAGAAATATTGCTCGTCTTAAGGGCATCATCTTCGGGGGTGGGGATGGGGGTGGGTAGAGCACAGATAAACCTTCTCAATGGTGGCATTCGCCAAGGTCAGTACGTAGGTGATGACTGCACGGAGGCCCTGGTCATGGGTGAAGTTCGCAGGTCTCCATCACGCTTGAAGCTGTCACTGTTTCTCTGTGGGCACATCCCACACAACTTTTTCAGGTTTGGAGGGGGGGGTGCTGCGTGTGAACTGGGCTGAACAGCTGCATCCCTGCTCCTTATCGCTCAGTCTAGGCAGGCAAACATCTTTTTCTCAAGGTCTGGCCTCTGCTTCTCACAGGAGATTTTTATGACTCTACAGATCACAGAAATTTTCATCTCCAATACACGGGAGCACATCCTCCCCCGTCTCTTTCTAAGGCTGTAACATCAGGGGTGCTGGTAAAGGCCTTTTCTGGGGATCTCTTCATCATCTTCCTCCTCCTCCTCCTCAGGAGGAGCAGAGGGGAACACAGGTTTATTCAAAGCCTCCCACTCGGCCAGCTGCTCTGCAGGTGTTTTATAGAGAGGGGGTGAGAGCTCATTAAGAGACTCCCACCGTTGCCGCACCTTTGCCTGCTCACTGGGTGAGGGATGCTTATGACTCAGATCATCTTTACAGTCTGACAGCCCGGGGGCACCAGTAGAGCACTGTAAAACATCCATTTGCTCTGTGACAGCCTCTACAGGAGGGGGACACTGCCCCCAGCACCAAAACAACCTTCAGTGTAACACATAGCAGTAACTGTGATACCTCTGTGAACAGGCAAAGCTTTCCAAGTAGATAAGACTAGGGCTTCCTGCTTTGTCAGGTTTTGCCCCATGTCTCTATATTTCCACTCATAGAATCACATAGAAGACACTGCTCTGCATTAGAGCCCATGCAGACCTGGGTGCACACCCAGCTTCACAGCCCTGCAGCATCCCCGGGAGAAGGAAGCAGGATGCCCTGTCCCTGTGACGCTGAGGCAGGGAATCCTGCTCTGAAGCATCCTCTGCATTGGAGATGGGGGGAGAGCGATTGCCCCAAACCCTATCAAGTGATGGCATTGACTGGGTGCAGAAGACCCCTCTGGAAACTCAGTAGCATTGCCCTGCAGCCAGAGACTTACCATGCAAGGGGCTGGTAGTTCACTTCCACAGTGCGCACTGCTCTGTCCGCCCGCTCCACACTGCCGTTCCCCTCTCGCTGCCTTCTCTCGTCTGCTGTCCGCAGCAGCAGGCAGTGCCCACAGCCCTGCTGCTCTTGGTACAGGAGCTGCTCCTGCACACGCTGTCTCTGGGCAGTGCTGCCAGGCTGCCATGAGCTGCCTCCGTCCCAGGAGCCTGGTCCCGCTCAGGAGCAGAGGAACAGCTGAACTCACCAATTTCTCTGTCCCTTGTGCTCCCTCCTCCTGGGAAATGTTCACTTCAATAAACTAAAATAATCACCTGTTGTCCTTTGCTAATGACTGGAGAGAGATTATTCCAACACGGCAATTTATTTCATCAAAGGATGACTATCTATGAAAGTTGGAAATGTCTCACTCTGGAAGCCTCATCTCACATCCGTTAACTAGACAGGAGACTGAGGAGTGGACAAGTGGGAGTTCACGGACACAAGGTTCAGGTGCTGATTCAGAAATATCCATCTGGCAGTACCTGCCTAGATCTGAGTGTGAAGTCGTATTCAGATCCCTCCTGTAAACTCCACAAACACACGAGTGGTGGCATTCTCCTTGCCAAATGGAAGTTAGCGGAGCACAGAGATCTGCACACAAGCTCCTTCTCAAAGCTCCAATACAATCCCTGGAGATGAAGGCTGAGAGTCAGTTGCTCCCACAGAAGCACCTGGTGACAGTGGAAGAGACTGAGGAGATGCAAGGCAGGTGCCAGTGCCTGCTTGCTCCAATGGAGCTACTGGGAGACCTGCATCATCCTAGAGCATGAGTTGGGGTCCAGGTGGGGAATTGCCTTGGCTGTCTGAAATGACCCCAGACGCCAACTACGATGACAGCCCCACTCGCTATGAAGTTGAAGCATGGGAATATTGCAGGATTAACCAGCAGCTCTTGTAATTCAGTGCAGAGCCTTGATTTCATGGCACAGAAAACTGCTGACAGGGCCTTGTCAGATTCCCGGGGTGTCCAGCACAACCACAAGTCTCTGGGATACGGCCGGGGGCCTACAGGAAAATCTTGTCACCTCGGGGTGATTGCTGGGCAAGTGTCCCAGATCATCCTGCGTTTCTGTCCTGTACCCAAACAAAGACATTCCAGCACTGGCTGTAGGGAAAGCCCATCCCGTCTACACCCAGGGTGCTGCATAAATGGAAGGCACCCCCACCCCACCACGTCTCTGCTCCAGGCTCTGCAGTCTCAAACCCTTCTAGCTCTCCTCCCCTGAATTTCTCTTCATCCACCACATGATATGAATAGGGAATGGGCTAATGAGGACCTCTGGGTGGCTGCATCGAAGGCTGTCAAGGCCCATGGACGTCTTCATTGGCACCTTGTTCTTCCTGAACCAGCACCAGACACAGGAGAGAGTGCCCGTTGGTCTGCTTTGTGTGAGAGGAAGTGCCCATGGGCAGGAACACGTGTCCCCTCACTGGAGAAGCTCTTGCCGGGCTTGTCTTGGCCCAGATCTCCTTCCCCACAATCCTCGTGCTCTCCATGCAGATCCCATCCCTGCTGCCCGCCTCTCCCTGCAATCCCACCACTCACCTCCCTGATGCGCTCCTGCGCTCCAGGGATCCCGTCCATGGACGAGGAGCAGCCATTCGCCTGCTGCTCCTTCTCCATCTCCAGGACTCGCTCTGGGAACAGCCCTGCACGGCCAGCGCGTTTCCGGCCTGTCCTCTGCACAGAAAGACACGTCCTCACAGTCCGTGTCACAGCCCTGTCCTCTGATCAGCTGCTCACACTGAGGGGACCTCACAGGCCCTTGGCTGGGGCTGGTCCTGCTGCCGACCAATCGCGCATGGGGCAGCAGTGACCTCACAATGTGCCCTGGAACCTTCAGCTGGCTCTGGCCTATCAACAGTGGGGACAGAGCTGACATCACAAGAAACCTCAGCAACCCAGAGCCTGCTGATGGCCTCAGGTCTACACAGAAGGATGTGACCTCACTATCACCGTTAGAGCCATGTCCCTGCTTTCAGCCTATCAGGTACTGGCACAGCAGAGACCTCACAACCAACGTCCAGGTCATGTGCCTGCTGCTGGCCTACCAGGTCCTGAGTCAGAAATGCCAACACAACCAACACCCAAACCATGGGTCTTTTTCTGCCTTGTCACCACCAGACACTGAGCCGACGTCACAACAGCCTGTGAGAGCTAAGAGCCCCCTTTGGCGTATCAACTCCAGAGCAGTAAGTGTCCTCAGAGTCAGAAGTTTTGGGGCTATCAGGTACTCAGGCAGAAATGACCTCAGAGGACGAACAGCAGCCATGGCCCTGCTGCTGGCGTGTCACGTTCTCACACAGAAGGGACCCTGTCATTGGCCTTAGGAACATGGACAAGGTTGTTCTCCAGGGTATGCCTGCTCCTGCACTGCTTTCCTAGGAGAAGATCTAGGAGAGAGCAGTGCCCTGGCCCCAGATACATGTCACCACCTTCACCCCATGAAGGTCCCTCTTCTTCCACAGGCCTCTGAGTGGACAGCTGCTTTCCAGTGTTGTGAAAAGAGCATGAGGTCCCCCTGTCCACCCAGAGGGGAAGGTCCTTGCTCATCCCATAATCACTACCAGTCACTTGTCTCCAAGCACCTGGCTTGGGAAGCATTTGCAGGAGGGTGACCATCAGTTACCCCAGCCACAGGCATTGCCGTGCCATGAGGATGCCTCCAGGACTGTTCTTCCTGTACTTCCTCAAATGACATGCTTGGGAGGAAGAGGAAGGGACATGTCCCACCTTTGTCCATTCAGACAGCTGCAGGGAGCACTCTGGGACTGGCTTAGATCAACAGAGTGAAGCTCAGAGTGCAGCAGTGGGGCTGGGTGCCCATGGAGCCTTCTCTGTCCCAGAAGCTGAGTCTTCATCCCAACGCTGAGAAGCTAGGAAGAAAGTTTAGGTACACAGGAATAAAAGCAGAGAAATACCGTAGGTCTTGTTGAGGTCAGATGTGATGGGATCAGCTTCTGGGGGCATTTCCGTGGTTGAGGAGATGTGACTTGTGACAAGGCCTGGTTCAAAGAAGTCCCATGTGCAGCCAATCAGCCCTGCGCTGAGTCTTCTGGGGCTGAAACATGAAGGTCCCAGACAGAAATCTTTGTTTGAGTGCCCAGAAAATCCTCCTGGGCTGGAAGGGGCCTCTCCAATGCAGCTGCCCTCCACCCCACCAGAGGCATCTCCTCCCAGCTGCTGCAGATCACTGCAGAAAGGGGCTTGCCAGAGAGGGTCTGAAATGCACCTGTATTTGGAGACGTTACTAATAGGACTCCTGGCCAGCATTTCCCCTCTTTTGATTCCTTCCTACTTTCTTCCTCCACCTCTCCCACAGAAATTCATTTGACCCAGTGGTATGTATCATAAGCCTTTATGGTGAGCAGTCATAGAATCACAGAATCATAGAATGCTTAAGGTTGGAAGGGACCTCTAGAAGTCATCTAGTCCAACCCTCCTGCACACGCAGGGTCACCTAGAGCACGTGGCACAGGACTGCGTCCAAGCGGGTTTTGAAGATCTCCAGAGAAGGAGACTCTACAACCTCTCTGGGCAGCCTGTTCCAGTGCTCTGTCACCCTCACTGTTAAAAATTTTTTCCTTAAGTTCATGTGGAAATTTTGGTGCTTCAGTTTGTGGCCATTACCTCTAGTCCTATCAGTGGCCACCACTGAAAAGAGACCATCACCGTCCTCTGCACTCCCTCCCTTGAGGTATTTATATACACTGATTAGATCCCCTCTCAGCCTTCTCTTCTCCAGGCTGAACAGGCCCAGCTCCCTCAGCCTCTCCTCATAGGGCAGATGTTCCAGGCCCCTCATCATCCTTGTAGCCCTGCGCTGGACTCTCTCCAGCAACTCCACATCCCTCTTATACTGTGGAGCCCAGAACTGGACACAATACTCCAGATGCAGCCTCACCAGGGCTGAGCAGAGGGGCAGGATCACCTCCCTCGACCTGCTGGAGACGCTCTTCTTAATGCACCCCAGGATCCCATTGGCCTTCTTGGCCATGAGGGCGCACTGCTGCCTCAACGTCAACTTGTCATCCACCATGACATCCAGGTCCTTCTCCGCAGAGCTGCTCTCCAAGAGGTCAGTCCCCAGCCTGTACTGGTGTCTGGGGTTATTCCTCCCCAGGTGCAGAACCTTGCACTTGGCCTTGTTGAATTGCATGAGGTTTTTCACCGCCCAGTTGTCCAGTCTGTCCAGGTCCCTCTGGATGGCAGCACAGCCCTCTGGGGTATCGGCTACTCCTCCCAGTTTGGTATCATCAGCAAACTTGCTGAGGGAGCACTCTGTGCCTTCATCCAGGTCATTGATGAATAAATTGAACAGGACTGGACCAAGGACTGACCCCTGGGGGACCCCGCTAGCTACAGGCCTCCAACTAGACTCTGCACCGCTGATCACCACTCTCTGGGCCCTGCCGTCCAGCCTGTTCCTAATCCACCTCACTGTGCACTCATCTATCCCACACTTCCGGAGCTTGCCCAGGAGGATGTTTTGAGGGACGGTGTCAAAAGCCCTGGTGAAGTCGAGATAGACGATATCCACCGCTCTCCCCTCATCTATCCAGTTGGTCATTTCATCATAGAAGGCTATCAGATTAGTCAAGCAAGATTTCCCCTTGGTGAATCCATGCTGACTACTCTTGAGCACCTTCTTGTCCTAAGGGACCACTTAAGGTCCCTTGCCAGATTGCGTTCCAACCACGCCTTAGCTTTCCTTGTGGCATCTCTGCATTCTCTGACTATGTTCCTGTATTTCTCCCAGGGGGTCTGTCCTGTTTTCCACATTCTGTATACCGTCACCTTCTGCTTGAGCATTGCCACATGCTCCTTGCTCATCCACGCGGGTCTCCTGCCCCCTCTGCCTGACTCCTTACACACAGGGATGCACTGTTGCTGGGTGTGGAGGAAGTGCCGCTGGAAAACTAACCAGCTTCCTTGGGCCCCCCTTCCTTCTAGAGTTCTAGCCCATGGGATTCTTCCGAGGAGGTCCCATTTGTACTGTCACACAACTGAGTCCTCAGCCAGCTGTGAGGCATTCCATAGCCAGCTCCATCCTCCTGCAGGTCCCCATATCCCAAGGGAGAGAAACAGGGCAGGCTCGCACGACCTCTCTTGTGCAGCAGAGCCCAGCAGGTCCTGCAGCCCAGCTGCCTGCGGAGCCCTGTGTGGGGCACAGCCTGGGGTGGGCAGGGACCGGCTCCTGGGTTGCCTCAGAGCTGACCCGGCTGAGCAGCAGCCGCCATTTCCCTCCCTCCTTCCTTGTGCTGTGGATGTGCTGGCAGGAGGCCTCTGCGTTGCCCTCCCCTCCCCTCACTCTTTCCAGCTCCAGCCGAGCTCTGCATTTCCTCTCTCCATCCCTGCTTGCACAGAGCAGGTCTCGATGCTCCCCCGGGAGCAGCCCATCCTCTCCTGCCCTCTGTGCACTCCCACCCCGGCACCCTGTGACCTTCAGGTCATGAGAGCTGCTGGACCATATCCACAGAATGGAGCATGGAAGGAAAGCATGGAAATGAAGAGAGCGACTCTCAAAAGCAAAAGTCCTGCTGGGATATGTCTCTAAGAAAGCTGCTGTCCCCACAGGAAGGCTGCTGTCTCTGTGGGGATGATGCTGTCAAGCACAGGGTCTGTCCTCACAAACAGCTGTCTGAGTCCCCTCCTCTCCAATGTTCCTCCTCTCCCACAAGTTGGAGCTCTGTGGAGGGAAAGGATCAGCCCACGGTGACACGTGGCTGTCACCCTTGCAGGAGAGGGTTGTGAGATGACATGCTGACTGTGCCTGGAGCAGCTGAGCTCTCCCAATGGACAGGGTTCACCCCATGGTCTCACCCCATCTGTACTCGTCTGAGCCAAACTCTGTGCCCCGGAGCTCCCTTGGTACCGGAGCAGGAAGAGAAACTGCACAGGGAAACTCTCCTCACTGCACTGAGGGACATGACACCGGGGGGAGCTCTGACCAGCGGGCTCTGAGGTTGCCCCTCTCTGCTGGTGAAGGGGGAAGCCTGGCTTCCTGCTTCAACACAGTCTCTGGAGAAGGTACAAATGAGAGGAATTGGTACTCACTATTTGTATATTCACTTATTTATTTTTTATGTGAATGCATCAGAAGAAACAAAAGGAAAGAGAAAAGGAGAAAGAGTGGAAGAGAGAAGAGGGAGGAGAGGAGAGGAGAGGAAAGGAGAGGAGAGGAGACGAGACGAGAGGAAAGGAATATGGAACAGTATAAAGCCTTGATGCCAGACAGCCTGTAACTGGTGAGTGGTTGCACAAGAGGGGGTTATTGTCGCTGACACTGGACTCTCGTAACAAGTTTCCTCACTGCGTCCTTGAGCTCCTTGTTCCTCAAGCTGTAGATGAGGGGGTTCAGAGTTGGAGGCACCACCGCATATAGAAGAGCCACCACCAGATCCAGAGCTGGGGAGGAGATGGAGGGGGGCTTCAGGTAGGCAAAAAATGAAGTGCTGGCAAACAGGGAGACCACAATCAGGTGTGGGAGGCACATGGAAAAGGCTTTGTGCTGGCCCTGCTCAGAGGGGAGCCTCAGCACAACTGTGAAGATCTGCACATAGGACACTACAATGAAAATGAAACATCCAATGCATAAACAGGCATTTACACCAAGAAGCCCAACTTCTCTGAGGTAGGAGTCCGAGCAGGAGAGCTTGAGAATCTGGGGGATCTCACAGAAGAACAACTCCACCACATTGCCTTGGCAGAGGGGTAAGGAAAATGTGTTCCCAGTGTGCATGAGAGCATTGAGAAAGCCACTGGCCCAGGCAGCTGCTGCCATTTTGACACAAGCTCTGCTGTCCAGGAGGGTCCCGTAGTGCAGGGGTCTACAAATGGCAACGTAGCGGTCATAGGCCATGACTGTGAGGAGGGAATACTCGGCTGATATGAAAACAGTAAAACTTAAGCTCTGCCCAACACATCCCAAGCAGGTAATGGCCCTGGTGTCCATCAGGGAATTGTGCATGGATTTGGGGACAGTGGTGCATATGGAGCCAAGGTCGAGGAGGGAGAGGTTGAGGAGGAAGAAGTACATGGGGGTGTGGAGGCGGTGGTCACAGACTACGGCTGTGATGATGAGGCCGTTGGCCAGGAGGGCAGCCAGGTAGATGCCCAGGAAGAGCGAGAAGTGCAAGAGCTGCAGCTCCCTCCTGTCTGAGAATGCCAGGAGCAGGAACTCTTTGAGGGAGCTGCTATTGGATGTCTGCTCCATGGGGTACAGGAAAACTGTCCAAAGAAAAAAAGACAGTGACAACTTAGAAGAATTTTCTCTGAGAAAGCTTTATAGAAGTGCTTCACCTGCCCACGACCACTAGCCCCTAGCAGTGAAGAGAAAATTATTTTGTCCTTCTTGGAATGACCTTTTTCAGCTCCTGAGCCTCAGCTGCTGCTGACTCTTCTGTGAGGAACAGGGGCCTGTCCCACTCTAAGTCCATGGTATGTCACAACGGGTGTGAGAGGACATCCACCTTTAACAGGAAAGATCCCTTAGTATCCCTGCATATAATTCTAAAGTTGTTCTGCTGAAAAAGAGAGGGTTAGCATTGATTTTTTTTACAGTTATTTTGTTTGTTAATTTTCAATTTTGCCATTACATCTGGGGAGGGTTCTTTAGAGGCACATATGCTTTTATTGCTGCAAGCATGAACATTAAACAGAGCAGAGAGGGAAATGGGCTCTCTGCTGCTTAGTGCAGAGCGAGGTGTGCTGTTGAGTCCATCTGCCATCCGCTGGTTTCAAATCACCGATCCGACTCTGATCTCCCTCTTAGCTCGAGGTGGAGATGTGATGGAGAGAACAGGACACTGCTCCCGACTTGGATAATCACACCAAAAAGCCAACACTTTCCTCAGCCCCTCCAGTCACATTGCCCAGCACCCTGGGATGAGAACAGGCCCTGGACACCTCACCCCTAATCAGATACCTCCATGGCACTCAGGGTGGCTGTCTGTATTTGCCTGTGAAACCCCAGCTGAGTGCAAGAACAAGGGCAGAAAGGAGAGATAGAGAAATGAGGAGAGACGCTGTGACTCTGCTGCCAAGGGAAGACAGCGGGACAGAGCAGCACCGTCCCCAGGTTGCACCTCCTAGACAGTGTGTCCTCCCAGGACAGTGGTTCTCAGCCCCTGTGCCTTGCAGTGAGAAACAGACATGTGGCAGGAGAGGGGCAGCTCTGCTGTTCTGGAAATCTGCCTGCAGAAGAGGTGAAAGATGCCCTAGAGCCCTTCCCCTTGAGAGCGGCGTGAGACTAAGCACAATGAGAATGATGGGAGCTGAAAAGGGGATATTGCTGCTGCCCACAGGTGAAAAGGCATGTTCAGGAAGGAATGTTCAGGGATCCTTGCAGACCTATTGATCCCTCGGAGCAGAACTTGCAGAACTCTCCTTCAGGCATTTAAACCTAAAACGTCCCCTTTGATTGGTGACTTTCCAAAGATAAAAACCAAAATCTGACCCTCTGAAGATTGCCTTACCCTTTCATAGAAGCTCACCATGAGTGTGCTCTTGAGAAGCCCCTTCCAAATATGTTGTGTGGGTGAGGCTGAGCTGTGAGCAGCCCTGACCCCACAAAGCAGCCTCTCAGCAGCAGAATGAACCTGCCCGGGTGGGATCTCTCCTCCCATGCAGAGCTTCTCCCTGCAGCGCCCTGTCAGGCTGAGTGCTGACCTCCTAGTCAGCTGAATCACTGCCCCGGGCACACGGCACCCTGGGGTGCAGGGACACTGCTCTCAATTACAGCCCTGCACAGATTGGTGTGCACACCCAGCTTCACATCCCTGCAGCTTCCCTGGGAGAAGGGAGCAGGATGCCCTGTCCCTGTAATGCTGCGGCAGGGAATCCCTGCTCTGCAGGGAATCCCTGCTCTGCACTGGAGAAGCCAGGAGAGAGACGCTAAGAACACTTTCAGTAAGGGCATGGACTGCGTGCTGAAGACCCCTCCAGAAACTCAGCAGAATTGCCCTGCAGCCAGAGACTTACCGTGTCAAGAGGTTGTGAAGACTTCTCCCACAACAAGCTCTCCTCTGTTCTCCCACTCCATGCTGCCTTTCACTCCTCTGACTTCTCTCCTGTCCGCAGCAGCAGGCAGTGCCCGCAGCCCTGCTGCTCTTGGCACAGGAGCTGCTCCTGCACACCCTGTCTCTGGGCAGTGCTGCCAGGCTGCCATGAGCTGCCTCCGTCCCAGGAGCCTGGCCCCGCTCAGGAGCAGAGGAACAGCTGAACTCACCAATTTCTCTGTCCCTTGTGCTCCCTCCTCCTGGGAAATGTTCACTGCAAACAACTAAAATAATCACCTCTTTTCTTTAACTAAAGAGTGCAGTGAAATGGATTCCAACATTACAAATTCTTTCATCAGACAATGACGATGAAATTTGGAAATGTCCCACTGTGGAAGCCCCAAATCACATCTCTTAGCTGGGCAGGACACTGAGACCAGGACAAGAACGGAGTTCATTTAACCATGTTTTAGATATCGGTTCAGATGAGTCCATCTGGGCATCTTATGCTGATTTAGAAGCCCGTGGACTGCAGAAGGATTCAGTTCCTTTCCCAAACCCCACAAACATGGAGGTCACAAGATTCCCCTTGCCCAAGCTGAAGGTTGAACTACACCAATGTCTGCATGGAAGCTTGCTGTCTAAACACCTGCTGTAACTGCTTCAGCTGGACAGTGGGAGTCAGTTACCTGGTGACACCTGGACAGAGGCATGAGTTAGTGTCTATTGCTCTGATGGGGCAAGTGTAATTACCCAAATTCTTTTAGAGCATCAGATAGGGGCCAGGTACAGAACTTCCTTGGTTATCTGAAATGGCACTAGGTGCCCACTACTAGTAGAGCACCACTCACAGTGAAGCTGGGGCACATGGAGATGTTGAGAGTGCAGGTTGCTAATGTAATTCAGTGTAGGCACCTGATTCAGAGATATTGAAGTAGGACTATGTCAGATGCCTGGAGTTTCCAGCACAACTGCAAAGGTGAGATCTATAGGAAAACTTTGCCTTTTTGGATTGGCAGAGATCCTAGGTTTTGTCAGGCTTTCCCATCTGAGATTAGACAGCTGAATTCCACCATTGCCTTTAGCGAAACTCCAAACAGTCTGCATTCACGCGTCCTCCTTGGTGACTTCCAACAGTGAGTGCCCTCATCTACAGCATGAGGAACAAGGAGCTCTGACCATGTTAAAGCCAGGCTTCTTCCCCCTTCTCCAACAGAGACGGGGGGAACTTCAGAGCCCACTGCTCCAGCTCCCTAGGATGCGCCCTGTGCCATGAGGAGAGTTTCCCTTTGCAGCCCCTTCTAGCACTGACATCTAGGGAGCTCAGGGGCACAGAGCCAGGCTCCGAGGAGTACAGAGGAGGTGAGATCGCAGTTCATGTTAGGAGAGTCGTTAGGAGAGCTCAGCTCCCTTGTATACAGTCAGGGTGTCATCTCACAGCCCTCTCCTGCAAGGGTGACTGCCAGGTGTCATTGTGGGCTTGTCCCTTCCCCCTACGGAGTTCCAGCACTACAAGTGGAGGGACAGTGGAGGGGAGGGGACTCAGGCAGCAGCTTGTGGGGACAGACCCCATGCTTGACAGTATCATCCCCACAGCATCGCAGCTGGTATTTCTTCACTGCAGCTTTCCCATGAGGGCTGCAGCTTTCCTGGAGACATGCCCCGACAGAGCAGTAGGACTTTCTCTTTTTAGAGTTGTTCTCGTCCTTTCCATGCTGTGCTTCTGTGCTCTACTGTGTGAATATGGCCCAGGAGTTCTCGTAACCTGATGGTAAAAGTGTTGTGTTTCCAAGTGCTTGTGCCCTGGAAGCACAGGCAGAAACAGGCACCGGGCACCCTTATGCCAGTCCTGGCCTCCAGAATAACATTTCCTATAATAAAAGCGGATCACCTCTGTGATGTGCCTGAAGTGTGGCACTTCTTCAGAAGATGGATTCAAAAGTGTGTCCAAGGGCATGGAACATGGAAAGAGCCTGCTCTTTTGCTTATAAAATCCTCACACCCATGTCCTTGAGCTAAAAGCAGAAAGTCGATAGCCGCCCTGTTTTGCAGAGTAGCATGTGGGACTGAGTCCACGTCCCTTAATAGGCTGGAGAGAGCCAGAGATGCTGCGTTATTTTGTTTAGCAAGCCAGCATCCAAGCTTAGCAAGGTGATTATGAGCAGCCGCAGTGGCAACACCTGGCGCAAAAACAGATGCAGCGATTATTTCACCAGGGCTCCAGAATGTTACTTTGTCACTACACTGGTCATTAAATGCATGTTCTGATCTCTTTGCCCTGTGGCAGTGATGCATCTTTGTTTGATTTAATATCATGGGTATATTTGGCGTCAGGAGCGTCAAGCACCCCAGACTACAAGGCCCTCCATGCAAGTGGGAGGGGAGAGTACCCCATGCTCTATCACCACAGATAAGAAATACCCCAGGCGGTAAGGCTATCGGGGCGTTAGTCGATACCAATGCATTTTCACTTGTATGATTACTCTACGTAGTGTTGTTTTCATAGGCAGGCAATGACAAAGTAACGTTCTGGACTTGAGACTGTTTTTTACCAGAATAGCTGAAATATACACAGTAATCCATTCGCAAGGACCCCAGCAGACTGACCTCCTGGAGTTCCAGTGGCTTTGAGGTAAGGTGTGCCCTACCGTGCAGGGTGGCATAAGCAGTCTGGCGGGCCTGCGCTCCAGTGAGCATAAGCCTACAAAGGCAGAGCCGTATTCAGCTGTAAGTTAACTCTTACCTGGGCCTGGGGTTCAGGCCCTAGCACTGCATTCAGTCCTTTGACTTACAAGTGAATCATGGCTGTTGTATGAGTAGAGTATATATTATTGGTTGATCTGTTTCTTCAGATGTGACTACCACCCGCATTCCCTGTATTGCACTCTTAATTAATTGGGGGTGAGATGTTCAATCACCAGTTACTTATGCTAACTGTCATTCATGTCAACAGCAGGCCTCTTGGCCTACACTCACCTCCTAGGTGGCCCTCAGAGAGAGAGGTGGCCATCACTCACATGAAGGTCTGGCATGGCATGTGTCCCTGCCACTCAACGCCTAATGGGTTGCAGCCAACAGCGGAGCTCGAGGTTCCTCTTGGTGGCAAACACAGAGGCCAACCCACTCTTGCCCTTGACTATGGTAGGAGGCGCTTAGACCTTTCAGCTGGTCATCAAGGTAGTGTCTCACTTGCCTCATGCAGTAGCAAGCCGCTATTATGGCAACATACACACACAGATTCTGATTAAACATGGGTAACATACACAAAATCACAGCATCTAATAACAACTACATTGTGAGCACACGTATTAGAGTCATTAAACACAGTCTGATTATAACTTTCATTACTTAGCACATATTTACAAGTTGTTCTAGAACACGCGGATCCTATCCCTACATAAGCTAATGTGGTTTTATTATAACTCTGTGGATTAATCCCAAAATGGCATACATCCTCTTTGGTATCAAAAGAAATATTGCTCGTCTTAAGGGCATCATCTTCGGGGGTGGGGATGGGGGTGGGTAGAGCACAGATAAACCTTCTCAATGGTGGCATTCGCCAAGGTCAGTACGTAGGTGATGACTGCACGGAGGCCCTGGTCATGGGTGAAGTTCGCAGGTCTCCATCACGCTTGAAGCTGTCACTATTTCTCTGTGGGCACATCCCACACAACTTTTTCAGGTTTGGAGGGGGGGGTGCTGCGTGTGAACTGGGCTGAACAGCTGCATCCCTGCTCCTTATCGCTCAGTCTAGGCAGGCAAACATCTTTTTCTCAAGGTCTGGCCTCTGCTTCTCACAGGAGATTTTTATGACTCTACAGATCACAGAAATTTTCATCTCCAATACACGGGAGCACATCCTGCCCCGTCTCTTTCTAAGGCTGTAACATCAGGGGTGCTGGTAAAGGCCTTTTCTGGGGATCTCTTCATCATCTTCCTCCTCCTCCTCCTCAGGAGGAGCAGAGGGGAACACAGGTTTATTCAAAGCCTCCCACTCGGCCAGCTGCTCTGCAGGTGTTTTATAGAGAGGGGGTGAGAGCTCATTAAGAGACTCCCACCGTTGCCGCACCTTTGCCTGCTCACTGGGTGAGGGATGCTTATGACTCAGATCATCTTTACAGTCTGACAGCCCGGGGGCACCAGCAGAGCACTGTAAAACATCCATTTGCTCTGTGACAGCCTCTACAGGAGGGGGACACTGCCCCCAGCACCAAAATAACCTTCAGTGTAACACATAGCAGTAACTGTGATACCTCTGTGAACAGGCAAAGATTTCCAAGTAGATAAGACTAGGGCTTCCTGCTTTGTCAGGTTTTGCCCCATGTCTCTATATTTCCACTCATAGAATCACATAGAAGACACTGCTCTGCATTAGAGCCCATGCAGACCTGGGTGCACACCCAGCTTCACAGCCCTGCAGCATCCCCGGGAGAAGGAAGCAGGATGCCCTGTCCCTGTGACGCTGAGGCAGGGAATCCTGCTCTGAAGCATCCTCTGCATTGGAGATGGGGGGAGAGCGATTGCCCCAAACCCTACCAAGTGATGGCATTGACTGGGTGCAGAAGAGCCCTCTGGAAACTCAGTAGCATTGCCCTGCAGCCAGAGACTTACCATGCAAGGGGCTGGGAGCTCACTTCCACAGTGCGCACTGCTCTGTCCTCCCGCTCCACACTGCCGTTCCCCTCTCGCTGCCTTCTCTCCTCTCCTGTCCGCAGCAGCAGGCAGTGCCCGCAGCCCTGCTGCTCTTGGCACAGGAGCTGCTCCTGCACACGCTGTCTCTGGGCAGTGCTGCCAGGCTGCCACGAGCTGCCTCCGTCCCAGGAGCCTGGCCCCGCTCAGGAGCAGAGGCCCAGCTGAACTCACCAATATCTCTGTCCCTTGTGCTCACTACTCATGGGAAATGTTCACTTCAATAAACTAAAATAATCACCTGTTGTCCTTTGCTAATGACTGGAGAGAGATTATTCCAAAACGGCAATTTGTTCCATCAAAGGATGACTATCTATGAAAGTTGGAAATGTCCCACTCTGGAAGTCTCATTTCACATCCCTTAACTAGACAGGAACCTGAGGAGTGGACAAGTGGGAGTTCACTGACACAAGGTTCAGGTGCTGATTCAGAAACATCCATCTGGGCAGTACCTGCCTAGATCTGAGTGTGAAGTCGTATTCAGATCCCTCCTGTAAACTCCACAAACACACGAGTGGAGGCATTCCCCTTGCCAAACGGAAGTGAGCAGAGCACAGAGATCTGCACACAAGCTCCTTGTCAAAGCTCCGCTACAATCCCTGGAGATGAAGGTTGAGAGTCAGTTGCTCCCACAGAAGCACCTGGTGACAGTGGAAGAGACTGAGGAGATGCAAGGCAGGTGCCAGTGCCTGCTTGCTCCAATGGAGCTACTGGGAGACCTGCATCATCCTAGAGCACGAGTTGGCGTCCAGGTGGGAAATTGCCTTGGCTGTGTGAAATGACCCCAGATGCCAACTACGATGACAGCCCCAGTCGCTAGGAAGTTGAAGCATGGGAAGATTGCAGGATTAACCAGCAGCTCTTGTAATTCAGTGCAGAGCCTTGACTTGATGGCACAGAAAAGTGCTGGCAGGGCCTTGTCAGATTCCCGGGGTGTCCGGCACAACTACATGTCTCTAGCAGATACAGCCGGGGACTTACAGGAAAACTGTGTCCCCTTCGAGTGACTGCTGGGCAAGTGTCCCAGAGCATCCTGCATTTCTGTCCTGTACCCAAACACAGACATTCCAGCACTGGCTGTGGGGAAAGCCCATCCCGTCTACACCCAGGGTGCTGCATAAATGGGAGGCACCCCTGCCCCGCCACATCTTTGCTCCAGGCTCTGCAGTCTCAAACCCTTCTAGCTCTCCTCCTCTGAACTTCTCTTCATCCACCACATGATATGAATAGGGAATGGGCTAATAAGGACCTCTGGGTGGCTGAATCGAAGGCTGTCAAGGCCCATGGATATCTTCAGTGGCAACTTGTTCTTCGTGAAGCAGCACCAGGCACAGGAGAGAGTGCCCCTTGGTCTGCTTTGTGTGAGAGGAAATGCCCATGGCCAGGAAAACGTGTCCCCTCGCTGGAGAAGCTCCTGCTGGGCTGTCTTGGCCCAGATCTCCTTCCCCACCATCCCCGTGTCCTCCATGCAGGTCCCATCCCTGCCGCCTGCCTCTCCCTCCAGCCCAACTGCTCACCTCCCTCATGCGCTCCTGCACTCCAGGGATCCCATTCATGGATGAGGAGCAGCCATTCGCCTGCTGCTCCTTCTCCATCTCCAGGACTCGCTCTGGGGACAGCCCTGCACGGCCAGTGCGTTTCTGGCCTGTCCTCTGCACAGACAGACGCATCCTCACAGCCCATGTCACAGCCCCGTCCTCTAATCAGCTGCTCACACTGAGGGGACCTCACAGGCCCTTGGTTGGGGCTGGTCCTGCTGCCGGCCAATCCCGCACGGGGCAGCAGTGACCTCACAATGTGCCCTGCAACCTTCGGCTGGCTCTGGCCTATCAGCAGTGGGGACAGAGGTGACATCACAAGAAACCTCAGCAACCCAGAGCCTCCTGATGGCCTCAGGTCTACAGAGAATGACGTGACCTCACAGTCACCATATCCCTGCTGCTGGCCTATCAGGTACTGGCACAGCAGTGACCTCACTAACAACATTCAGGCCATGTGCCTGCTGCTGGCCTACCAGGTCCTGAGTCAGAAATGCCAACACAACCAACCCCCAAACCATGAGCATTTTTCTGGCTTGTCACCACCAGACACTGGGCTGACGTCACAACAGCCTGTGAGAGCTAAGAGCCCCCTTTGGCGTATCAACTCCAGAGCAGTAAGTGTCCTCAGAGTCAGAAGTTTTGGGGCTATCAGGTACTCAGGCAGAAATGACGTCAGTATGAACAGCAGCCATGGCCCTGCTGCTGGCGTGTCACGTTCTCACACAGAAGGGACCCTGTCATTGGCCTTAGGACCATGGGCAGGGTTGTTCTCCAGGATATGCCTGCTCCTGCACTGATTTCCTAGGAGAAGGTCTAGGACAGAGCAGTGCCCTGGCCCCAGATACATGGCACCACCTTCACCCCATGAGCCCTGAGCTCTGTCCCTCTTCTTCCACAGGGCTCTGAGTGGACAGCTGCTTTCCAGGGGTGTGACAAGAGCATGAGGTCCCCCTGCCCACCCAGAGGGGAAGGTCCTTATCCAGCCACTTGTCTCCAAGCACCTGGCTTGGGAAGCATTTGCAGGAGGGGGACCATCAGTTACCCCAGCCACAGGCATTGCCGTGCCATGAGGATGCCTCCAGGCCTGTTCTTCCTGTGCTTCCTCAAATGACATGCTTGGGAGGAAGAGGAAGGGACATGTCCCACCTTTGTCCATTCAGACAGCTGCAGGGAGCACTCTGGGACTTGCTTAAGTCAACAGAGTGAAGCTCTGAGTGCAGCAGTGAGGCGGGGTGCCCATGGAGCCTTCTCTGTCCCAGGAGCTGAGTCTTCATCCCAATGCTGAGAAGCTAAGAAGAAGGTTTAGGTACAGGGGAATAAAAGCAGAGAAATACTGTAGGTCTTCTTGAGGTCAGATGTGATGGGATCAGCTTCTGCGGGCATTTCCATGGTTAAGGAGATGTGACTTGTGACAAAGCCTGGTTCAAAGAAGTCCCATGTGCAGCTAATCAGCCCTGCGCTGAGTCTTCCGGGGCTGAAACATGAAGGTCCCAGATTGAAATCTTTGTTTGAGTGCCCAGAAAATCCTCCTGGGCTGGAAGGGGCCTATCCAGTGCAGCTGCCCTCCACCCCACCAGAGGCATCTCCTCCCAGCTGCTGCAGGTCACTGCAGAAAGGGGCTTGCCAGAGAGGGTCTGAAATGCACCTGTATTTGGAGATGTTACTGATAGGACTCCTGGCCTGCATTTCCCCTCTTTTGATTCCTTCCTACTTTCTTCCTCCACCTCTCCCACAGAAATTCATTTGACCCAGTGGTGTGTGTCATCAGCCTTTACCGTGAGCAATCAGAGGAGAGCGTGTGCAGCCTGGGCGCTGGGACTCTTTCACCTCAGGAGGGTCACTGCCACCCAGCTTGCCCAGACCTCTGCTGTGAGTTTAGGTCACATACACTTAATATTTCGGTGGGCACCCCAGGCTGTCTAGATTATCAGCAGGTTGTTTTTGTGAACTCATTTCCTTCTTCACAGTTCTGATCTATTACGCAGGGAAAAAATTAGACTTCACTGTAGACACACGAGGGACCAGAAGAAGTATTGCTGGAAATTAGGAGACGAGGTATTTTATAGATAGCTGCAGGCCATTCAGTCCTAGTCTTTCCTCCTTCAGACTAAACTCAGGCTTCATCCCACAGCCAATGGGAAGGCTTTTTGCTGTGTTGTTTCTTGGGGGGATTATTTTTTTCTCCTTTCTGGTGTGCTTGAACATCAGTTCTAGTACTTTAACTGAAAACTTGCTAAATATGCAAGACTTTAGACTTGCAAAAGCGTGTTCTGTCATTTTAGAAGCAGTCACCTTGGGGAGGCACACGTTTCCCTTGAGGCCTTCATGCTGGGCTATTCTCAAGCCCTTCCTGTGGCTGGAACGAGCTCACAGAATGACACTTCCCACAGCCTGAGGTGACACTGAGCAGCCCACCACTCCCCTGATCCTCCTTCCTGTCCTGCTGGAAGGTGGTTGTAATGTGTGGGTGGAAAGGACTGGGGGTCAGGCAGGGGCTGCAGGGCTGTGCCAGCTCCCACAGCACTGCTGCTCCTAATGGGGTGGGGACACGGGACGGCAGACAGGGCAATGTAGGGGTGGTGGCAGGTCTGCTCCCCTGGCAGTTTCTCTTTTGCAGGGGAGCAGTGAGGAGCCCTGTGGCTCCCATCCCCGGTGCCCTGCACACAGCCCCATGGCTCTGCTGGGCAGGCACCACACGGGGCACAGTGTGTTCTGGCATGGGGAAAGGTCTCCTCAGTAGGGACTCCATAACAGCCCTTGGTGTCTCAGCCCTCCACAGCCCTCCTGCTTGGGCAGCCTCCCCCAGCACCTGCCCCTGCCAAGTCCTGGCCATGTCCAGCATTGGGCTAATGCTGGAAATGGCCAAAGTGAGAGACCAGTCTGTGACAAATGCCCTAGGGCCCCTTTACAGTCAGTCCATGCAACTAAGGACACTCAGCTCGGCAAACATTGTTTTCCTCTCCTGGGCCCTCTCCAGCCCAGCCCGGCCCCTTCCCAGCTCTCCCACCTCCCCTGCCCTCTCCCCAGAGCAACCAGCAGAGCAGACCAGGCTGGGGGTGGCCCCGCAGCAGTGCCCACCACAGGGGCCTGCAGAGCTGGGGGCACTCACCCCACAGCCCCAGCCCCACTGCGGGCACAGCAGCTCCGGAGAACAGGGCTCTGTGTGTGTCAGGTGCCCCATCAGGCTCCAAGCTGGGACTGGCCCCAGTGGCCCAAGGACACGGAGGACAGTGACATTCTGAGTCCCTTTTTCCTGTGTCCCGGAGATTCCCTGCTCCAGACTCCCTGCAGCCCCTAGGCCAGCCCCTCTCTCCAGCACAGCACAAGAGGCCCTGCCCTGGGGCTCTTCTGGCAGTTCCTGCTGCCCCAGGAACACAGCAGCCTGCCCTCAGCTGACACACAAACACATTTCTTTTTCCCATTTTTTCCTCCTTCCCAGCCCACAACTGCTGCTTTCCTCTTCCCCAGGGATGTCCCTGCTCCCTGCAGAGCCTTCCCCAGGTGAGTGCCTGGGCCCTGGCCTGCCTGGCCATTCCCGGGCTCTCTCCTGTGCCCCCATAGAGCCTCCAGCTGCCGGGGCTGCTCTGCACAGTGAGCGGGCTGGGGGCTCCAGGGCCATGGGTTGACTCCGCACTGGCTGTAGTGGTTGGATCAGGAAGCAGACCCAGCTGGATGGGTATCATTGCACTTAACAACCCCTGGCCAATGGGTCTGTAGCTGTGAATGACTCTGAGCCATCACAGGGCATTTCAAATGGCTCACACTGTGTTCAGGTGTGTCCCTAGATCCACACCAGGGTTTGATGTATAAGGTGTCCTGAGCTGCTCCAGCACCTCCCTTCCCTGTGACTGCAAGGTCCCACTGAGGCATCTGCCGCCACCCTTGTCCTACAGGCGACAGCCCCACGCAGATACTGCTTTATCAGTCAATACTATCAGAAGCACTGGGCACCCACAAAGGAGAGCTGAATCCAGCCCTCATTCACTAGCACATCACCGCATGAGCTCGTTGCCCTCAGCCCATGAAGAGCCCAGAAAAGCAAGAAACCCTTTCAGAGTGAAAGTCCTTGACTACGTTCTTGCCTCTAGCTCTGCAATAACAGCCCAAGCCGCAAGCAGTGCAACTAGGAAACATCTCCTTTTATTAGAGGGAGAATAAATCCGACACATAGATGGTCTCGATGCTCCCCCAGGGCAGCCCGTCCCCTCCCACCCTCTGTGCACTCCCACCCCAGCACCCTGAGCGCTGGTGCTGCTGCCAGGACAGAGGGGGAGGATCCCCTGGAGCGGGTCCGCAGGGAGCTCCCAGGGAAAAGCTGTGCCCAGCACCAGCCCCAGCGTGGCAGAGGGGGCTGCCCTCTCCCACCCACCCTGGTAGTGCCAGACCCACCTCAGCCCAATCCTGAAGGGCCCCAGCGCAGCCCTGGATGAACTGGAGCTACCTTGGGCCCCACGGCCACAAGGCAGCAGAAGGATTTGACATGGGCAGTGCAGCAGCAGTGCTGGGATCAGAAGGAGCAGGAAGGACGTTGGGGTGAAACCCCTTGCCCTGGGCTGTATGGCTGGGCCACTGGACAATAGATGGCTCTGTGGGAGCCGGGCTCCAGGTTTGGGTGGATGCAGCTCCAGGGAAGGAGCATCCGTGTTTTCATGGGCTCCCAGTGCAGCCGTGACTGTGGTGGGGACAAGTGGGCAGAGCCCTGCACAGGGGACTGCAGAGACCAGGGCTGGGAAGGGACGGTGAAGGGCCCCCATCCCCATGGGAAAGAGAGTCCCAGACGATGCTGGACTCGCTTTGGCAGAGGGGAGGGGGCCCAGGGCAGGGGGAAAAGGGGCAGCAGTGACACAAGGAAATGGAGGCCGCTCACTCCACATCCCCACTGCTCTCGTGGCCAGAAGATCCTCAAGCGCAGCTGCCTGCAGCCCCTCTGCGCAGCCCCTCTCCCAGGACAGCACTCACTGCCCACTCCAAGCACGTGCTGCCCCTGGAGGTGCCCTGTGCTCCATGGCTGCTCCATAGCCCTCCCAGAAGGATGGCCTCTGTCACAGGCTGTAATCTGCGGGACAGTCTCCAGCAGACCCCTCGTGACCACTCACCCTCTCCAGGGCACTGGGGACCCACAAGTGGCAGCTGAATCCAGACCTTATTCCCTAACACATCCTTCCAGGAGCTGATGCTCTTTGGCCCATGCAACCCCAGGCACAGCCAGAGGACCTTTGTGGGTGCAGTTCCCTGAGGTCATTCTTGGCTCCTGCTTGGCAAGAAGAGCCCAGCCTTCAGGCACAGTGCTGAGAAAATCCCCTTTTACTACAGAGGTGCTACCTGGGAGGGCAGCTCTGACCGCGTGAGGGACAGAAGGACAGAAGGCCTCTGGATCAGACAGATTGGGTTTGTGTCTCTGGAGAAGGGATGCATTCAAGGATTTGTGCACAATTATGGATATCACAGATAAGAATAACCAAAACAAATCAATGCCTTAGAAACAATATCCCTTGTGAAGAGACATAGGCAGCTCATTGCTGCTAAACTAGTACCACTGGAATCAGTTTCTTCAGTGCTTCCCTCGTCTCCTTATTCCTTATGCTGTAGATGAGGGGGTTCAGTGTTGGAGGCACCAACGAGTACAGAACAGTAACCATTAGATCCAGAGCTGGGGAGGAGATGGACTGGGGCTTAAGGTCTGCAAAAAATGCAGTGCTGACAAAGAGGGAGACCACGGCAAGGTGCGGGAGGCACATGGAAAAGGCTTTGTGCCGGCCCTGCTCAGAGGGGATCCTCAGCACAACTGTGAAGATCTGAACGTAGGACACTGCAATGAAAACGAAACAGCCAAAGACTAAAGAAAGACTAAGCACAAGAACCCCAGTTTCTATGAAGGAAGGAATCTGAAGGTAGGAATGTGAGCAGGAGAGCTTGAGAATCTGGGGGATTTCACAAAAGAACTGCTCCACCACATTACCTTGGCAGAGTGGTATGGAAAATGTGTTCCCAGTGTGCAGGAGAGCAGTGACAAAACCAGTGCCCCAGGCAGCTGCTGCCATTTTGACACACGCTCTGCTGTCCAGGAGGGTCCCATAATACAGGGGTCTGCAAATGGCAACGTAGCGGTCATAGGCCATGACTGTGAGGAGAGAAAATTCTGCTGACATAAAGAAAACAAAGAAAAAGACCTGAGCAGCACATCCTAAGTAGGAAATGGTCCTGGTGTTCCAGAGGGAATTGACCATGGATTTGGGGACAGCGGTGGAGATAGAGCCCAGGTCGAGGAGGGAGAGGTTGAGGAGGAAGAAGTACATGGGGGTGTGGAGGCGGTGGTCACAGGCTACGGCTGTGATGATGAGGCCGTTGGCCAGGAGGGCAGCCAGGTAGATGCCCAGGAAGAGCGAGAAGTGCAAGAGCTGCAGCTCCTGTGTGTCTGAGAATCCTAGGAGGAGGAATTCATTGAGGGAGCTGCTGTTGGACATTTGATCTCCCTTGGTTCATAGCACTGTCCAAGGAGGAAAAGACATCGACAAGTTAGAATAGGTTTTTCTAAAGACAACCCTCTCCATTCCTCAGCTTCCCCAGCCTTGTGTCCTTTGTCTTGTTCAGTTCCCTTTCCTCAGCCCTGGTTTGTGCTGTCTGTGCCATGTTGTGCAGGGGCCTCTGCCCATGGGCTACACAGGTGTCAGCTCTGCTCAGTCAGAGGGTGTAAAATGGAGGTGTTTGACTGCTGCACATATGAGGGATTCACAGGCCCAACCTTGCCCTCTTGCACAAGGGTGTCTGTCTGAATCTATTGCACTGCTCCCACTCCAAGCAGGGAGAGAAACAGCGTAGCGAAGGCAGGGGTAGACCCAGAGCCTTCCAAACCTCTCTGTCCCAGTGAGATAGACCTTGTCCTAAGGCCATCGTACCATCTTTGCTCTTTCTCCAGATAATGTAGTGGCAGTGGGAAGTGACTAGCTCTGAGGCAAGCATCCTGCAGCGGATTACATTCACCTGTTTTGTGGCCATTTAAACACTGATTTTTCTCCAGAAAATGGGGTGTAGTGGAGGGGTCTCTTTCTGTATTTCTTGCCTCCATCACATATTATTTGGTGGTTATAAATATTTGGCATTTCGATTGCTCGCAGGATCTTAGGCATCTCAAGAGCTAAAGCGGCTCACGGTGATTTTGTACAGAGTCAGGGGACCAGCTCTGTCCAGGATCCTTGTTCCCTGCTGCCCTGTGTTTGCACCTCTCCCAGCTTAAGGACTATCACCCTCACAGATGATTCTAAGAAAGGGTCAGGATGGAGCTGAGAGAACAGGAGTTCAGTTTGAAAGAGAAGCTTTCCAAATTCTCTCTCCCTCCACATGGGCATTGAGTACTTTGGAGAGCTCTTCAGAGCATTTGATGATGTTTCTGACTCACATGAAGAGCATGAGGACTCGCAGCACTCACAAGTATGATATGGAAGAGCTGTGGTTGCCTGCAGGATGGCTTGCAGCCTGGCAGGACACCCCAGAGAGACAGATCTATCCCTCTCCGGATAAATCTGTTGCTGAGGAACTTGGAAGGGAAGAACTGCACATGCCACTGCCATGAAGACAACTCTACCGAGGACCCAGAGGGTTCATACCATAAGCACATGTGAATCCCCCTTCTCCTCAGGCCCAGAGAGCAGGAGAGCAAGCACCAGACCCAGAGAGGTGAGGCAATGAGGAACAGCACCATTAACCTCATGGCAAAGGGAAAGCAAGGAGCAAGAGACAGGCGCTGAGGAAATTGTTGGCGTCACTCGGTTGTGCACACCACCTCGCAGATGGCAACATTGCAGGCAGTTGCTCTCAGGCTCTTTCTCACATAGTGGGAAATAGGCACCTCACAGGAGAATTGTTCCTCTTCTCTGCTGAGCTCGGACTGCTGAGGAAGGACATCACGCCCTGGACCCCATGGCCTGGGGTCAGGGACTTGGCTGCCTGGGAGAGCAGACACAGGGGGCTTGCTTGGAGGAACACGTCTGCATGGAAGGGATGACAGGGTGGTCTCCAAAATCCCCAGCTTGTAGCATCTATGGTTGTAGTTTCTGCTCATTCACTGATCATACCTGCACTGCTCGGAACTTTTCCTACCAGAAGCTCCTTCTCTCTCCCATGTCCTTTCCCTGTCAGCACTGTGCAAACAGTAGCAAAATTAAAGCACTGACTCAGGACAACTGCCTGTCTTTAAGGTAAATCCTGCTCCTGCCGTGACTGTCCTCTAGAAAAGGTCCCTGAGAAATATGCTGGGGGTGATGTGAAGCTGAGGGCAACTCTGAAAGACACAGCAGCGTCTTGATGAGAGGCTGAAGCTGCTCTGCTGGGAGTCTCCCGTCTCACCCAGAGTTTCTCCCACAGCAAGGTGGGCAGTTCCATGGGCAGGCTGAGTGCTGACCCTCGCAGGTGGCAGAGTCACTGCCCTGGGCACAGGGACCCTGCTCTGAATGGCTGCCCATGCACACCTGCCTTCACACCACTGCAGTCACCCCTGGGAGAACAGAGCAGGACACCCTGTCCGTGGGTGGCAGGGAATCCCTGCTCTGAAGCATTTCCTTCTGCTATGCAAAGGAAAAACCATGAGAATCATCCTTGAAAAATGCAGTCGAGTGACGAGTCCTTTCCAGGAAGCTCAGCAGCATTGCCCTGCATCCAGAGACTCACCGTGTCCAGGGCTGGGAAGGTTTATCTCACAATGAGCTCTCCTCTGGCCTCGCCTTCCACTTCCACACTGCCTTTTACTTCTCGCTGTCTTTTCTCATCTTCTGGCAGCCTCAGCAGGCAGTGCCCAGAGCGCTGCTGCTCCTGGCACTGGAGCTGTTCCTGAACAAAGCTCTCTCTCAGCAGCATCAACAGGTTGCCATGAGCTCCCTCCATCCCAGGAGCCTGACCCCGCTCAGGAGCAGAGGCCCAGCTGTACTCATGAATTTCTCCATCCCTCGTGCTGCCTCCTCCTGGGGAATGTTCACTGGAATAGAGTGAAATAATCAACAGTGGTCCCTGTCTAAGCACTGAAGGAAGATTGATGCCAGCATTGCAGTTGTTCTCATCAGAGAATGGTTATTTACAAGAGGTGGAAATGCCCCACTCTGGAAGCCCCGATTGCCATTGCTTAGCTGGGCAGGACACCTAGATGGGGACAAGAAGAGAGCTCATTTTCCCAGAGTTCAGGTGTTGACTCAGATGAGCCAGGTCAGGCTTCTCAGGCTGGCCTAGGAGGTCCTGGACTGGAGGGGAATTCAGATCCTTCCCATGTGCTCTACAAAAGCACCCAGTGCGTGGGATTCCCCTTGTGCAGGCAGAAGGGAGCACAGCAAGGCTGTGAGCAAGCAAGACCCTGCTCTATGCTCCCTTTAAAATCACTGGGGATGGAGGGGGAAAGCCAGCTGCTCACACACAAGCACATGGTGACACTGAAAGCGAGCGATGTGCTTGAAGGCATGCACCCACTTTCATCAAGAGCATGAACTGGGGACCAGGTAGGGAGTTGGTGACCTGAAACGACACCACATGCCCACTGCCACCAGAGCTCCTCAACTAGGCAGCTGAGGCACATGCAGACACTGCAAGGAGTTGATGTCGATCAGTGCAACCACTTGACTCAGTGACACCAAAATAAGCCTGCAGGGACAGGTGGGCTGCCTAGGGTGTCCAGCACAACCCCATGTCTCTAGCAGACACAGCAGGGCACCTATAGGAAAACCAGGACCCTTTGGAGTGGTTTCCAAACCCAAACACATGGATGCCACCACTGCCTTAGGCCAAGTCCTCCTTTATCTAAAGTCCAGCGTGCTTCAGAAATGGGAGAGGCACATCACCCCAAGGTCTCTACTCTAGTCACTGCACCCTTGACACCTTCTATCACTTCCTCTCCAGAAACTCTTCACACCCCTAGAGGATATGAAGAGGAAATGAACTAACGGTGACCTCAGGCTGCCAAATCACAGGCTGCCCACATCCAGGGACTTCTTCAGTAACTTGATGTTCTGATGTTATGCTGAAGCAGTCCTGTCCCACATGCTGATCACTGAGGGATGCCACTAACAGCCAGCTGCCGCTTGGCAGCACTGTACTGCTGATCACTGTTCTCAGTGAGACTGATGCTCCATCCACCTACCTTATGGTCAACTGATCCTCTGCAGATCAGTTCACAATTTGATTAGGAGACTATGAGAAACCTTTTCAATGCCCTTGCTAAAGTGAGAGTTCACAAAATCCCCTGCTTTGTCCTTTTGCACACAGGCATTCATCTTGAGGTGGAAGGCAACATGGTTGCTCTGGGAAGGGCTAACTTTACCCTTGTATCAGGTTGGTAGGTGGTTTCATCAGGAAAATCTCCTGGCTCCTGTCCTAGTGCTGCTCAGCTACAAAAATTATTATTAGTTTGTCCTTAAACTCTCTTGAAATTCCCTTTGCTGCTGCTTGTCCTTGTTGTCTCTTGTCCTTTCCTGCCCTTGGCCCCAATCAGACTTTCACCGAGGACAGTCACACCTTCACCTCTAAGCGCAGCCTTGCTGGGGTCTCCAGGCACCGCGCGGGCAGGCCTGCTCCATGGTAGGAGAGGGGTCTGCAGACAGTGGGGCTGCCTTGGGGACCCTCAGCAACAGGCAGCAGAGCAGGGGCACATTGCAGGCACCTGGCGGTGACAAGAAGGCAGGAGCGTCCATCCTCCCTGGGGGCAGGTGCCTTCTGAGGACAAGGGCACGCTGGAGATGTGGGGGACCCTGGACCCTTCCACAAGGCTTCACACGCGGTCTGTTTTTCTCCTGCTTTGGATGTTTTCCCCACAGATTCATTTTCACTGGTATTCTTACACTTTGTCACTTCTTCCCACATTTTTCCCACATTTTCTTCTACTTTGATAATTTTCCCATGCTTTGACTTTTTTTCCTTTTCCTTTCACAAATATTCCCTCCCATGCTTGTGACCATTTTCCCACACTTGTGAAGATTTTCCTACCCTTTTGTCTTTTACCCAACCTCTCCTTCTTTTCCCATGCTTTCTCAATATTATAGAGCTCTCAGTGTTCTTTTTGCACTTTCCTTTTTTTTCCTCATCATTTCACACTCTTTCCACTTTTGTAACCATTCTCACACTTTTGACCATATTCCTACACTATCCTTACTTACCTATGTTTTTCCCTATTTTCCACAATCTGGACACTTCTCAAATGCTTTCGCAATTCTTCCCGCCATTTCAATGTTTTTTCCAATGCTTACATTTGCCATCTATTATTTTCCAACTCTTGCTCTCATTTGCCACAATTTGCACTTTTCCCTATGCTTTTAGTAATTTTCCCATGCTTTCCCTTCTTTCCCTTCCTTTAACTGTTCTCCTACACTTGCCATGTTCTTTCCACTCATTTCCACTTCTAGAAACTTGTTAAAAACCTTGTACATATCAATAAAACCAGCAACGATTTCTTACATATTAAGATGATAGCTAGTGTCTCTTAACTAGGCAGGGCACCTAGATGGGGACAAGAACAATTTCTTTACATATTGATTGCAATTAATAAATGGTATTAAACTCCCTTCTCCACTCTTTTTACTCACTGCTGCACCCACAGAGCAGGAAGCTCGGGGTGGTAAATGAGTGTTGGCAGAAACAAGCCCATGTTGGGAACCTAAGCACGAGAGTCCCAAGTGTTTTGTCTTGTCGTGGTGGCCGCCTGGGTGTTGCCGTCACATGGAGCTGAGGGGCTGTAAAACGCGGCTGTTCCCATGTGCTGACCTGATGGTCGAGCAGGGGGCCACGCTAGTGAGGAGAGGAGAGCCTCAAAGTGGGAGCAACTTGGGGAGGAGTGAGGAAGAGATGGCCTGGGATGGGAAGGAATAGCCACGAGGTGATGTGGGAAAGAGAAGCGCAGGGAGGGAGCAGCGGGATGCAGGAGCTCTGCCTTGGGGTGAAGCAAGAGGCAATCGAGAGCACAGGGGTGATGACGGGGGGCAGAGCACCAGGGTGGCCTCGTGGTGGCCTATGGAGCTCCTATGGAGCGCCTGACGAGGGGCAGCCTCTGCAAGGCCCGGGGAGCGCAGAGCTGTGGAGAGGACAACTCGTCCTGCGCCCCAGGGACCTGCTCAGGAGTGGGGAGAGGAGGAAACGACGCGGTGCCTGGTGTCCCCATGGCGACTCCCAGGGCTTTGTGATGGGGGTGGCATCGTGCCCACAGGTCACTGTGATGGGGCAGTCCCCAAGGTGACCGTGTCCCTGCTGGGGTCTTCACTCTGAGGAGAGCGGCGTGACTAGGAGGAAGCAACTCCCCTTGGTGCCCATGTGAGAGGTCCTCAGAGAAGTTCCTAGAGATGGAGAAGGAGCAGCAGGCGGATGCCTGCTCCTCATCCATGGAAAGGAATTCCAGTGTGCAAGAGTGCACGAGTGAGGTGAGTGGTGGGGCTGGAGGGAGAGGTGGGAGGCAGGGACAGGACCCACATGGAGAGCACAAGGGTGGTGGGGAAGGAGCCCTGGGTCCAGATAGTGGGGCAGGAGCTCCTCCAGTGAGGGAACGTATTCCTGGGCATGAGAACTGCACTCTCCCCCTGTACTCGGTGCTGGTGAAGTCGTGCCTCAAACACTGTGTTCAATTTTGGGCCCGTCACTAGAAAAATTAAAAATAAAAGCCATGGAGGCACTGAAGTGTTCCCAGAGAAGGGCACCAAAGCTGGTGAAGGCTTTAGAGCACGGACCCTATGAGGAGTGGCTGAGGGACCTGGGGTTTTTTAGAGGGGAAAAGGGGAGACCTTATTGCTCTGCACAACAACCTGAGAGGGGGTCGAAGTGAAGCAGGGTTGATCTATTGTCCAAAATAACTACCAATAAGATAAGAGGAAATGGCTTCAAGTTGCACCAGGAGGGGCTAAGTTTAGATGTTAGGAAAACTTTCCAGGTGGAAAGTGTGGTGCAGCATTGGAAGAGGCTGCCCAGGGAAGCGGTAGAATCACTGTCCCTGGCAGCATTCAAGAAATGTGCAGATAAGGCACTTTAGAGCTATGGTTCAGCAGGCATGGTGTTGAAGGGTTTACAGTTGGACTGAATGGTTTTGAAGATCTTTCCCAAACATAGTGATTCTATGATTTCCATGATATGGATGCTCCAAGGCCCACATGAACCCCATGAGCTCTGTGCTGAGGGCAGAGAGCAGGTCCAGGCCAAGCGCAGCTGGATTGTGCTCAGCCAGGAGGTTCCCTTTGAGGCCAGGCTGGGGTTTCCCGTGCTTAGGAGCTGCTCGCACCAACACAACCAACCCCATCACGGGTGTCCTTCTCCCCACAGGTCGGGCAGCAGGAGCTGCCCGCAGCAGTGCAGCGCAGACGGACCCCAGCTTCGTCCCACCAAAGGGACCGGCTGGCGCCGCTGCCCGGCCCTCAGGGCTCACGCTGCTCCCAACACGGCATCGCACAGGTACAGAGCTGAGCGGCGGTGACAGCCAAGTGTCCATCTGGGAAGCATGGAGGGAGGGAAAAGGACACCAGTAACCTGGCCTTTGTGGTGGACTTCGATTGCAGGTGGTGGAGGACACGGCCAGTGATGTCTCCTGCACAGTGCGAGATCTGCATCCCTCCTCCAGCCTTGCAAAGAAGGCTGCCTTGGGACACAGCAGGATACTGACTGGCAGGACAAGATCGGGAACATCAGATGTGCCCAGCTTCCCACCTCTCCCAGCCAAGGCAGCTTGGCAGGCACAGGGAGGCCTGGAGGACTCTGCAGTGAAACCAGCAGGATCTGCAAGTCACACCAAGCTGCCTGCTCTGGAAACATCCTGCAGGTCTTCTCCCCAAGGCAGGGCCTTTTCCCTGGACAAGGAAGGGGTGGCCAGGAGAGTCCTGGAGAGAATGAACATGGCATTGGTGAGGGTGGCTGCAAATTCCAGCAAAGCTGCTGCCAGGGAATGCTTCCCACCTGTTCCTGGTGCTGGGATGGCTCTGGACTCACAGAAGAGAAAGGAAGAGCAGCTCAAGCCATCGCGTCTTGCCCTGCCTCCACTTCAAAGACCCCAGCAAGAAACTAGTGCTCTCATTCAGGTAAATCAAGAGCATGTGCAGTTCCTGCCTCGATACAGGCCTGTGTCTTCAACATCATCAGTGGGAGAAGGCAGGATATTTCAAGGGGATGGTGAGAGGATGAGTCTATCCCTGAAAAGCCAGCAGCTCTTGGGAAGCTCCTCCTTTTTCCTGAGAGCACAGAGCATTCCTCCTGAAGGGCAAGTGCCTGCGATGGAGAATCCTCAAGAAGCAGCGGCCTCTTCTGCCCCGGATGATCCCGAGCAGGGTGCGATGGCAGCTGAAGGTGTTTCGGAGGAGGCTGGACTCAGCAGCTCCTCCATTGCAGTGGTGCCACCCAGCTCTGCACAAGACGTCACTGCCGGGTGCTGCAGTGAAATGGCCCCACTGGAATCCCCATCGCCCTTCTCACCTGAGCCTGTCAGCCTCGTTCAGAGCGTTGATGCAGAAACTGGCACAGAACTGAGATCTGAGAGCCAGGGGCCTGTCCCACATGGCCCCACACCTCCTGCTGTGGGTCTGGAGGACGCAGGCATGGGGCTGGGGTCTGCCCCCTTGAGCCGTCCTGATGACGCGAGCCCTGGAGCCAGCCAGCAGCCAGCACAGCCTGATGCCTTGGCACACACCGTCGATCAAGGCACACAGGCAAGCTCGTGGCTGCTCCAGACCATGGAGTGCGACCAAGGAAGAGCCCCTGCAGCTGAGGAAGGGCCGTATCCCTGTGCTCAAGCGGGAGAAAGGGAGGTCAGCAGGGCTGGTACACCAGCTTCCCCAGGCAAGGATGGTGGGACAGGGACACCACGAGGAGCACCAGCAGGGCAGGACCCAAAACAACAGCCTGTGGGCATCACCTGCCACGTGCAAGGAAGGCCGCTGCGTGTGCACGAAGACAACACCGCGCGGTACCTGGGGGTGCTCAGCATCAAGACAGAGGCCCTGGAGGATCTCGACAGGAGCTGCCTGGCCCGCACGGGGCAGAGCTTGGCCCAGATCCGGGAAGTCACTTTCCTGAGGAAGGAGCAGAGCCTGAAGGAGAGCCAGGGCGAGGAAGAGGACGGCCATGGGGAGCGTTTCTGCCTGTCCACATCAGGATCCCTCAATGTGAGACCCAAGGAGGTGAGTGCGAGGGAGGGCTGGGCCAGGTGGGAGCCCTCCCGGTGCTGGGGCCGACCCCGGTGCCACGCTGTGACAGCCGGGTTGTCCCAGCACTGGTGGAAGGAGCCCCAGGAGACCTTTCCTGTTGGGAAAAGAAGCTCCCTTCACAAATTCTGCCTCTCTTTTCCTAGCTCCTTGCCAGAAACTCCTTCCATAATCTATGGAATCCAGAGATCACGCAAGTGGAGCTCCTTAAGGATGCCAAGGGCAAGTGGGAGGTGCTGGAGCGCCTCTATGCTCATGCCCCCAGGCAGAACTTTGAAACATGGAGCAGACACCTGAATGAAATAGCTGAGCAGAGCGATGATGAGGAGGGTGCTGACGAAGAGCTTCTTCAAAGGGAGGAGGTAGAGGAAAGCAGCTCCTTGCCATGGATCAGACCCAGTCTGCGCAGCCTATTTGCAGAAAGGGAGAGGGATCTCGAGAAGGTGCCCTGCTTGCCCAACATCAAAGAAGCAGAGGCTGCCAGTGAGGGACCTGGTGAGGTGGAGAGCCCCTCTGTTGAGCCAGCAATGCCCAGAGGAGCTGAGGAATCTCCGCTGCAGGAAGCAAAAGCAGCAGCTTCTCCCTTGGCTGCAGGCCCTGCTCCCCAGGTAAGCATGGAGCCTGTCACCTGTCCCCATGATCCAAGGGAGCTGCTATGTGAGCTGTGTGGGCGGGTGTGCAGAGGGGGTGCCCAGAGCTGCCCTATCCTATTGATCCCCCTTGTCCATGGTGCCCAGATTTCCCCTCCAGCCATTGACCCTTGGTGATGTCTGGTGTGGAAGAGATGCTGGGTCCTCTCCATTTCCAAGTGCCAAAGGTGCAGGGCTGATGTCCCCTCCACCCCTGCACCATGTTCAGCCCTGGGGCTTGGATGCCCAGCGAGGAGGGAAGGGGCAGCCCCAGCAGCAGCCCCCTCCTCACCCAGTGCACGAGCCCCCTTGTGCCATGCAGCGGCTGCCTCCGTTCCCCTGTGCATCACGGCCCCAGCCCAGCCCTGCTGCTACGGCCCCACAACGAGCCGTGTCCCATTGCCGTGCCAGCCGCAGGTCCCTTCCCTTGGGACTCACAGCCGTGGGCAGCCTCCCCCAGCCCCAAACCCTTTCGCCTGTGCACCCTGGGGCACCGGTACCCTGAGCAGCAGCAGCCAATGGCCGATGGGTGCGTGTTCTTGCTCTGTCCATGCAGGAGGCCTCGGAGCCCCAAGAGGAGAAGTCATCATCCTCCTGCAGCCCCACGGCAGACGTTGAGCCAGGTACGTACCCGAGTGGAGAGCCCTGCTGGGGACGGCGGGTCTGTCTGGGACAGCGAGCGGCACCGAGGCCGGCAGCAGGAAGCCCTCGGGGGCTGCTGTGCTGAGGCCACAGCCCCTTGGGAAGCCCTTGGTGGCAGGGACAGGCAGGTGCAGCCCTGCGCCCTGCAGCCCATTGCCCACAGCTCTGCTTCCCACCTCAGGCATCGCCGCCCTCCCGGATGTCGCGGCTCCCCAGCGATGGCGCTCGCGGCTCAGGACGGCGCTTCGGGCTCTGCGCAGAGCGTTCTGCTGCCGCTGCATCGCGGGGCAGCGAGAGGAGCGGCGCAGGTGAAAGAGCCCGGCAGGGCCCCGAGAGCGGGGCTGGTGCAGAGCGACAGACACTGTGTCCTGGGGGCTACAGAGATGCTGCTGCATCGTGTCCCAGAGCACCCGTGTGCCCACACGAGCGCTAGGTGGAAACAGCCATCGCCGGCTCCAAATAAAACTCTTGGAAGTTTTTTCTCTCCATGTCAGTTGTTTTCAGAAAATCTCCATGGAAAGACTAGTGGGGCTGTGGGACCCTAAGGCCATGGGTGACTCCTGACTCTGCACTGGCCTTCGTGACTGGGTTGGGAAGCAGACCCGGCCAAACAGGGCTGTTCATGACTGACACGGCTGGCACGTGTCTGTGGTTCTCAGAGTGACCCCAGGGCTCTTGCAAGAGCAGGAGATGTTTTCAGGTGTGCACTAGCTCCGGCCTGTGGTGTTTCACTGCGGGTGCACGAATCACTCTCCAGTCCTCCTTCCCTGCGCCTCCTGGGTCCCCACTGCTTCTCCAGGGACTGCTGAGCCCTCCTTTCCCCAGGTATGCCTGCATTTGCTGTGCGGCCTTTGGGGAACTCTACCAGGGGCTGCCCCATGTTTGGTGAGACTGCACTCACTGCCCACCCCTAGGCATCCCCGGGGTTCCCCTGAGTGCTCCTGGAGCCTCAGCTTCCCTTCCACAAGGATGGGCATCTGTCATCAGCACTGTCACCTGTGCCACAGCCCCAGGCATGCAATTCAGAGACCATTCTGCACCTCCACTGGCAGTGCTCCCAGGGACAGGAACCCCGAATGCAGCCCTTGGTCCTGGAAGGACCACGCTGGGACTCTGATCTCCTCCCCTGGAGCCCACAGAGCGCACAGGCAGAGCAGAGGCCCTTTCCTGCTGCAAGCCCTTGGGTGTATTGCTGTACTGTTGACCCCAGCTTCAGAAGAAAGACACAAACGTCATGAGGAGATTTCTTTTCATTACAGAAATGTTTTTCTGGAGGCCAGGTCTGGCATAAGGCTGCCCATTGCCTTGTCCTGCTTTATTTAGAAAACACACGGAAACACAACCCCATCACCACTATGGTATGAGAACTCCTGGACTATATACCCAGGCTACCAGAGAAGAACAGCATAGGAACAAGGAAAATAACTTTAAAAAGGGAAAATCCTGCTGCTCTTGGTGGACACATCTCCAGGAAAACCTCTGCAACCCTGTGACAGCTGTAGCGAGAAAATGCTTGGGAATTTCTGGGCAATATGCTCCCCTCGCCTTCCCCCAGGGAGAAAGAGGATGATATTGTCACACATGGGTCTGTCCCTACACAGAGAGAGTGGTGAAGCATTGGAACAGGCTGCCAATGAAGTGGTGGAGTCACCTTGTCTGTCAGTATTCAAGAAATGTGTGGTTGAGGCATTTAGGGACTGTCTATTTGGCCTGTTGGTGATGGGCTTACAGATGGACTCAATAATCTTGAAGGTCTTTTCTGGGAGATTCAAAATAATAAAAAAATTCTTTGCTCCTGTTACTGCAGTGTGTGCATTGCCTATGCTTACCGCTCATCCCCATCCCAGTCCTGACCTCCTTTTTTTTTTTTTCTATTTGCACTTTCTGCCTTTTTCACACTTCTACTGCTTATATTTTCTACTTTTCCTACAATTTCTATGGGCTGCCCTTTTCATCATTTTTAGCATATTCTGATATTTTTTGCCATTTTTCATATATTTTATTATTTCTTACTGTTTTTAACCATTTTTGAGTTGTTTTCTTAGTAGCATTTTCATTCTGGGCACCTACTTTCATTGTTTACTCATTTCATTTTCTTCTGCCTTTTGTTTTTTGATTTTTTTAATGAATTCGGTCATTTAATGTTATTTCCAGCCATTTTTCTCCACTGTGTTTTGTTTTCTGCATTTCTCATGTTTCCTGCTGTTTCCTATGCTCCCTCTGGTCCTGCCGGGCCATCACGGGCTGCTCGGGGCTGGCCCCTGTGCTGGGGCAGGCGGGATCCACGTCTCAGCACGCAGCCTCCCTGGCACAGCCCGCGGGTGGCACCTGCTCTCCCGCAGTCCCAGCCTGCACCTGGCACCTCCCGTCACCGTCCCACGAACCGACCCTCCCGGCCCTGGGGCAGGCACCTGGCACCAGGCCCCGGGGCCAGAGCAGGGCCGCAATGTCCTCGTCACGGTCACCCAGGAGCTCCTGGCCTGGCAGCAGCGCCGGGAGCAGCCGCCTTCGCGGCCCTGGGGGCTCTGCACGCTCCCGCTGTGGGAGCTCGTGGTGCCATTCGGGAGCTCGTGGGGCTTCAGTGCCCTGTGCGCTGGCTCCAGGCTGCTGTTTCTGAGGCCGCGGGGCAGCTCCTCCTGCCTCCCCTCCAGGATGCCCGGCTGCAGCTGCCTCCAGCCCTGGGCCTGGCCGCGCCGAGTGCCAGCCCGGGGCAGGCGCTGCCAGCAGTGGCTGTGTGACCTGCGGGGGACACGGCTCCGTCCCTGCCCTCCCACAGTCCCTCTACGCCCCATGGAGCCCTGCAGGGGGCCCCAGCCCCGGGAAGGGGCTGCTTGTGCCAGCCGGTCCTGGAGAGAGGCAAAGAGCCCAGGCTGGGGCTGGAGACTGGCCCCTCTGCCACCTTGCTCTGGCAGAGACTGTGGGCCCCATGTTGAGAGCTGGTGGGAACTGGGCCCATGGGCAGGGATGAGCGCAGGCCCCAAGGGAGGCTGCTCAGGGCCACCAAGACCTATCAGCGCCCACAGGGCCCAGGCAGACTGCCAGGTCACCTTTATCAGCACAGAGGGGACACATCAGGACTCAGCCAGGATTTGTAGCCATGGACCCTCCTGGCCCCAACTCTCCTGCTTGTGACATTCCTCTTCTGGCCCTTGGGATCATTGTTATTCTCCTCCAATCCCACTCAGAAAGGGGACACACCAGTTGAGGGATATGCTTTAATTCAAGAGAACAAAGCTTCCTGTGTCCAGGCATCACGGACGGTCACTGTTTGTTCTTCTTGCCCGTCTTGCCAGTACTGAGGAGACAGAAAGGAAGAGGCTGTGTCATGCACAGGAACAAAGGCAGAGAAATACCACACACTAGCTCAGGACATGTATGCTTGGATGTGCTTCTGATAGCGTCTCCCCACTCACCATTATGTAACACAGGCCCCTGTGTCCAAACAAGGTCCCCATGCAGCACATCAGTCTGGGGCTGGGCCTGTTGGGGCCCACACTGGGGGTGATCCTGGCTCTGGGACCCACCTTTGGGGAGCAGTTGGAAAAGGTGCAGGCAAACCCTGGAGGGGCCACTTTGTGCTCAGCTCTTCAGGACTTGTAGGTCCCAAAGCTGCAGCCTGTGCTGAGCGGTCAAGAGCTACCCCTTGGGTGGAAGGAAAGTCTCTTCCTAGGCCAGTGTGACTTGTTCATAGTGAAAAGAGGATGCAGAAGCACTGACATCTCTCACTCGACCTGAGACCCCTCCTGCTTTTGTCCTTCCCCAGCTCCCCCACCCTGGTCCCATTTATACCTTCCAAAAGAGCGCTTGGCATTTGCTTGGGGCTGGACAGAGGTGCTTAGTGTCTAGGTGGAACCCAGATCGATCCCATGTTGTGAGAACTCTCAGGGTGCTCTGTCCAACCCAGTGCCTCTAGGTTTGGGAGTCCTACCCCTCTGGGGGTCTCTGCTACCCAGTGGTCCCAGGCTTTTCCTGAAGCTGGCACATACGTACCCTTTCCGTTGAGTCCCCTGTTGCTGGGCCTCACTTTTCACCTCCTCCGTTATCCCGGATAAGGAGTAGGTCACGGACACACCCTTGTTTCTTCCCAGGTAGCATACAGACACTGCTGGAAGAACTGGGATTTCTTTCTGGACCTGCAAGAAAATATCCAACAGGTCTGTGTCCTGCTTACAAGTCCACTCAGCTGCTCTCAGCATGCAGAAGCTACAGATGCATTACAAAAGCAGAGCACAAGCCGTGTCTTTGACAGCAAGCTCATGGCAAAGGCAGTGGGAACTCACATGAACACATTGGAGGAGTTTTGTACAGCTACTACCCATCGACTGATGCTTTTGCATAACATAGGCTGGCACAAGAAGCACCTCATACATCAGGAGCACCTACCTCTTCTGCCTCCTGAGGCCCTTCATTCCACGACCCTGCAGATGGTGGTCGGGTTGCAAAGGAAGTTCTCCTCCCACGTCGTTCTGCCACCTGTGTGCAGGGCCTTGGGATACGTGGGAGCACACTGCAAATACACAACATGAGGATCCGCATGAGCACAGGGTGAACTGGGCCTTGCTCACACACTGGGCACCTGCTTCTGCAGTAGGAGGCAGCTCTGCAGGAAAAGACCCAGGCTTCCCTGGTGGTGGTTGCATCAATGAAGAGAGCAATTCCCTTCAGCAAAACACCCAGGGGTGAACCACATGCCCAGAGGAACGATCCATGCCCAGAGGAACGAGGTGCCTGCTTTGAGGCTTTCTCTCCATAAAGCTTGGAGAGCAGCAGGGTCATATACAAGGACACACCATTAGCCCCTATTCTGCCAAAGTATTAGGCCCTGGAAAGGCAAAGAAAGAGCTTCTCTGTGTTTAATCCTGCCTCATTACAGACTCACTGGCCTCTCAAAAATAGACCCCGTGGTGAGGCAAGCCTCAGACACAAACCTCTTCTCCTTCAAAGGCCTTGCAAGAACACAGAATTTTCCTCAGCCTCACAGATGGCCCTTAGACCTCCAGCCCTATGGACAGTCCCAAAATCCACTGACCCAAGCTACTCACCTGCTAGGAGGGGCCTTCCCCACCACTTTCGCCTCCTTGGATTCTCCCACTTTCCCAGATGATACTTTGATGGGTGGATGGGGTGTCCGTAACATGCAATGCCTGGCAGGAAGCTCTTCTGCAAGCAGGAGACAAGAAAACATCTCAGAGCAGAATCACAGTCACCAATGGGACAGGACTGACATACAGATCTCCTCCATGCTGGGATGGAACTGTGAGGCCTCAACCAAAGACCTTTAAAGCCAGAGCTCCTGGTTGGTCTGTGATCTCTTCTCACTTTGGCTCATCTTCATTTTTTTTCTGTGCAACATCATTTCCTGATGTGGGGCTCCTGCTCTAGCATGCTCTACATGTTGCTCCTGCTCTCCCATGTCCATGCTATTAAAAGGAGGGCTCACAAGCGCTTGTCAGCAGCCTAAGTGAGTCTCTTTGGGGCAATAATTTCTCCACAAGAGAGGAACAGATCCTGGGATCCTTCTACAGATCTCACAGGCCTGAGATGCCTCTGGCAATACTGTCAGCTCAAAGGCAGTGCTTAGGGAATGTATAGGAGAAACTAACAAGGAAAGGGCAGAATTGCTTGCTTTGAAAATACAGTGAAATCTTGGCACCTATTACTACCCTCCTGACCATCCTGAGCAGGTTATTTTGGTTCCATGAGATAGGTCAGGAGATAGGGCACTCTACACATTACTATTCTGCTCCAGGAAAAAGGGATGATTCCCAGGCATTGTCCTCAAATCTGTCTCTCTCCCACACAATCTCCTCAAATGGAAGCGCGGTTTGACTGCTGGTACACTGGTGCACAGAGTCTGGTGGGAAAGCTTAACTCAGAGGGACCAACTGCATGTGGGAGTGCTGGGCTGCCCTGAGCTCTTCCTCCCTTGGGAGACACTTGACATTTGCCTTCAGGGCTCAGAGGCAGCACAACTAGTGCCTCATGGATTCTGACACACTGCAGAGGAGATATGGCTCCAACACATGAAGGCGAAGAGGATAAAAGGAGAAGACACAAGTCCCAGCAGGATTAAGTGCTCCATTACCTTTCTCAACAGTCTTCTTCTCCTCCTTTTCCGAAGCAGGCTTTCCTTCATCAGCGGGGAAACCTCTCAGCCGTCGATGTCGAAGAGCTAGACCTCTCCCAGTGGGAGGTCTCCCACTTGGAGGTCTCACCAGTGGAAGACTGGGAGAAGTCTCCAGCTCCTGCCTGCAAACAGCAAAAGGATAGCGTTCTCGTGGGAGGATTCCACACTTCCTTTGCGGCATTTGCTAACACTGAGGACACATCTTAGAGCTACTCCGATGCCCATCCTTGCCTAGAGCAGAATATGCAGAATAGGTCCAATTCTGCAGGACTGTCCTGGGAAGTGGAGTGACCCAGTACAGAGCTCCACTGCATAAACTTCCTCCCCAGCCTGCTTCAGGGCTTCCAATCCCCATCCTACAAGAAAGCTTTCTTGAAGTTTCCCCAGCCAAATCCCCCAAGCTGCCTCTGGAGGTCAGCTCCCAGCTGCTCTCCACACTCCTGTCCAGGAAGGACACATTGGCCTCCTTTCGTCCCACGCTTCAGCACCATTTCAAATCCCAGTCTTGCCCTCCAAATCCCTGGCAGTCCCTCCTATGCATGCATTGCTGTATATGTAAAGAACAGCCTCCAGCCTCCAGGTCGCTAAGGGAACAAAGCCTCCACAAGCTGGGAGCCACCACAGAGCTCTCCAGGAGCCCCTGCACAGAGCTCCACAGTAGAGCCTCAACAAAGCCAGAAAAGCCTGGAGTTCACTGGTTTCCAACCACTCACAGGAGTTACTCCCAAATCACTTCCAGAGCACCTTCACAAGCCCTGACAATGCAACACCACCAAACACGTGCTGAGAGGATGCTCACATGGTCAGCCAGCAAGCAAACATACTCACTTTGGAAGGTTGATGGCAGAGCCAGCTCTTGGGGTGCCTGACAGCACCGAATCTTTCCTCGCTGACATCTGCAAAGGAGAGGGACACATGTGAGATGCTGCCAAGAAAACGCTCTTGTTGCTCACAAGGGCCGCCAATGCTTCCACTCTTCAGAGAAGCCACTGCCTTTTAGAAGTTCTGAAACAGTCTTTGCTGTTCTGCATGGCAGCCCCTCCTTGTCACAGAAGAGGAGCTGCAGGGGAACACAGCAGAATGGGTAGTAACACTGCAGGGCTTTCCGCAAGGGCAAGGATCAAGAGCCTCCCTGGGCAGGAGAGCAATTCTTGGCTAACGGACAAGTCCCTGCAGGAGAGCACACGTGAAGGCATTCCCCCAAAATGTAGGGAATGGGCAAGGCAGTTCTGCTAGGGAGGGAGGGGATGGACAGGGACAGCAGGTCTGTTATTCCATGCAGTGAACACCATTCCTCACACTTTCCTCTGACCACGCTCGTGAGGTGCTTCCCAGCACCATTGTGCCCCTCAGGGAATCCTAGCAAGATTGAACCTCCCTTTGCTGTTCTCATCAGTCATCTAAATGATCACAGAGATGAACAGAACATCTCTGTCCTCAACCCGCAGAAGAACCAGCAATGATATTTCCGTCAGAAACACGCCTTAGGAGGGACTTCTGAGGTGTACATGGAGAACACAGCAGGAACAGATGCATTAAAAAAGTAGAGCACAAGCCGTGTCTTTGAAAGCAAGCTCATGGAAGAGGCAGTGAGAGCTCATGTGAACGCACTGGAGGGCTCTTGTATAGCTACTACCCATCGGCTGATGCTTTGGCATAGTTCAGCCTGGCACAAGAAGCGCCTCATACATCAGGAGCACCTACCTCTTGTGCCTCCCGAGGGCCTTCATTCCCTGGCCCTGCAGCTGCTGCTTGGCTTTCAGCTCTTGATGTCTTCGCACTTTGTGCAGACTCCTGAGTGCAGGGCGTTGGGATAGGTGGGAGCACACTGCAAATACACAACAAAAGGAGTTGCATGAGCACAGGGGGAGCTGGATCTCCAGCCCTTGCTCACATGCTGGCCACCTGCTTCTGCAGCAGGAGCCACCTCTGCAGGGAAAGCTCCAGGCTTGCCTGGATGCAGTGTCATCAATGGAGAGAGCAATCCCCCCTCACCAAAACACCCAGGGGTGCACCACATGCCCAGAGGAAAGCTCCAGGTGCCCACTTTGAGGCTTCCTCTCTATGGAGCAGGGTCATTTACAAGGATACGCTCCAAGACACACCGTTAGCTCCTGTCCTTCCAAGTGCTTTAGCCACTGCTAAGGCAAAGAAAGAGCTCCTCAGTGTTTAATCCTGTCTCACTACAGATTCACTGGCCTCTCAAAAATAGCTCCCATGGTGGGGAAGCCCCACACAAACACAGCTCCGCCTTCAGAGGCCTTGCAACAACACAGAGTTTCCTCAGCCTCACAGAAGAACCTTAGGACCCCAGTCCTATGGACAGTCCCCTATGGCCACTGTCCCAAGCTACTCACCTTTCAGGACGCTTCTTCCTCTCTGTTTTCTCCTCCTTTTCTTCTCCCACATCCCTCGATGGTACTTTGAGGGGTGCATGGGACTCTGGTAGGAGGGAGTGCTTGGCAGGAAGCTCTTCTGCAAGGAGGAGACAAGAAAACACTTCAGAGCAGAATCACAGTCACCACTGGGACAGGAGTGACGTAGAGATCTACTCCAAGCTGGGATGGAACTGCAAAGCCTCAACTGGAGACCTTTACAGCCAGGTCACCTAGGCAGTCTGTGACCTGTCCTCACACTGACTCCCATCCAACTCTTTGCTTTTCACAGCATCACACAATGCTTGAGGTAGGAAGAGACCTCTAGAGATCATCTAGCCCAAAACCTCTGCTCCTGCAGGGACAACTGGAGCACATGCCGCAGGATTGTATCCAGGTGGCTTTTCAAGATCTCCAGAGAAGGAGACCCCACAACCTCTCTGGGTAGCCTGTTCCAGTGCTTTTTCACCTCTCAGTGAAGAAGTATTTCCTCATCTGCACAGGAAACTTCTGCTGTTTCAAGTTGTACCTATTATCCCTTATCCTATCATCGGCTACCACTGGGAAGAGTTTGCTCCTATCCTCTTTACATTCTCCCCTCAGGGAGTACATGTTCATAAGATCCCATCTGCATCTTCTCCAGGCTAAACAGGCATAGTTGGCTTAGTCTTTCTTTGTAAGATAGATGCTCCAGTCCCTTAATCATGTTTGTAGCAATGTGATGGACCCCCTCTAGAAGTTCCACATCCCTCTTCTCTTCGCAATACCATTTCTTGACATGGGGCTTTGCTCCTGCTCTTTCATGCACACGCTATGAAAAGGAGGGCTTGCAGTGCTGTGTTGGTGCCTAAGGGAGTCTCTGTGGGACAGTAACTTCTCCACAAGAGGGCAAAAGGTCCTGGGAGCCTTCTACAGGTCTCACAGGCCTGAGCTGCCTCTGGTGACACAGTCAACCCAAAGGCAGTGCTTAGGGAATGTATAGGAGTAGCTCACAAGGAAAGAGCCGAGCTGCTTGCTTTGAAAATCCAGTGAAGTCTTGGCATCCATGACTATCCTCCTGGCCACCCTGAGCAGGTTACTTTGGTTCCATGAGATAGGTCAGGAGATAGGGCACTCTTCCCATTACTATTTTGCTCCAGGCAAAACTGATGATTCCCAGGAATTGTCCTCAACTTTGTCTCTCTCCTGCACAACCTCCTCAAATGGAAGCGCAGTTTGACTGCTGGTACACTGGTGCACAGAGTCTGGTGGGAAAGCTTAACTCAGAGGTACCAACTGCATGTGGGAGTGCTGGGCTGCCCTGAGCTCTTCCTCCCTTGGGAGACACTTGACATTTGCCTTCAGGGCTCAGAGGCAGCACAACTAGTGCCTCATGGATTCTGACACACCGCAGTGGAGATATGGCTCCAACACATGAAGGGGAGGAGGATAAAAGGGGAAGACAGAAGTCCCAGCAGGATTAAGTGCTCCATTACCTTTCTCAACAGTCTTCTTCTCCTCCTTTTCCAAAGCAGCCTTTCCTTCAGCAGCGCCGACACCTCTCAGCCGTCGATGTCGAAGAGCTGAACCTCTCCCAGTGGGAGGTCTCCCACCTGGAGGTCTCACCAGTGGTAGACTGGGAGAAGTCTCCAGCTCCTGCCTGCAAACAGCAAAAGGACAGTGTTCTGATGGGAGGATTCCACACTTCCTCTGCAGCATTTGCTAACATTGAGGACACATCTTAGAGCTACTCTACTGCCCATCCTTGCCTAGAGCAGAATATGCAGAATAGGTCCAATTCTGCAGGACTGTCCTGGGAAGTGGAGTGACCCAGTACGGAGCTCCACTGCATAAACTTCCTCCCCAGCCTGCTCCAGGGCTTCCAATCCCCATCCTACAAGAAAGCTTTCTTGAAGTTTCCCCAGCCATATCCCACAAGCTGCCTTGGGAAGTCAGATCCCAGCTGTTCTCCACACTCCTGTCCAGGAAGGACAGATTGGCCTCCTCTCCTTTCCTCCCACTTTCCACCACCATTTCAAATCCATCCCATTCTTGCCCTGCACATCCCTGGCAGTCCCTCCTATGCATGCATTGCTGTATATGTAAAGAACAGCCTCCAGCCTCCAGGTCGCTAAGGGAACAAAGCCTCCACAAGCTGGAAGCCACCACAGAGCTCTCCAGGAGCCCCTGCACAGAGCTCCACAGCAGAGCCTCAACGAACCCATAAAAGTCTGGAGTTCATGGGTTTCCAACCACTCGAAAGAGTTACTCCCAAATCACTTCCAGAGCACCTTCACAAGCCCTGACAATGCAACACTACCAAACACGTACTGAGAGGATGCTCACATGGTCAGCCAGCAAGCAAACATACTCACTTTGGAAGGTTGATGGCAGAGCCAGCTCTTGGGCTGCCTGACAGCACTGAATCTTTCCTCGCTGACATCTGCAAAGGAGAGGGACACATGTGAGATGCTGCCAAGAAAATGCTCTTGTTGCTCACAAGGGCCGCCAATGCTTCCACTCTTCAGAGAAGCCACTGCCTTTTAGAAGTTCTGAAACAGTCTTTGCTGTTCTGCACGGCAGCCCCTCCTTGTCACAGAAGAGGAGCTGCAGGGGAACACAGCAGAATGGGTAGTAACACTGCAGGGCTCTCCGCAAGGGCAAGGATCAAGAGCCTCACTGGGCAGCAGAGCAATTCTTGCCTAATGGACAAGTCCCTGCAGGAGAGCACAGGTGAAGGCGTTCCCCCAAAATGTAGGGAATGGGCAAGGCAGTTCTGCTAGGGAGGGAGGGGAAGGACAGGGACAGCAGGTCTGTTATTCCATGCAGTGAACACCATTCCTCACACTTTCCTCTGACCACACTCGTGAGGCTGCCTGCCAGCACCATTGTGCCCCTCAGGGAATCCTAGCAAGATTGAACCTCCCTTTTCAGTTCTCCTCAGTCATCTAAATGATCACAGAGATGAACAGAACATCTCTGTCCTCAAACCACAGAAGAACCAGCAATGATATTTCCATCAGAAACAGGCCTAAGGAGGGACTTCTGAGGTGTACATGGAGAACACAGCGGGAACAGATGCATTAAAAATGTAGAGCACAACCTGTGTCTTTGAAAGGAAGCTCATGGAAGAGGCAGTGAGAGCTCAAGTGAACTCACTGGAGGGCTCTTGTACAGCTACTATCCATCGGCTGATGCTTTGGCATAATTCAGCCTGGCGCAAGAAGCGCCTCATACATCAGGAGCACCTACCTCTTGTGCCTCCCGAGGGCCTTCATTCCCTGGCCCTGCAGCTGCTGCTTGGCTTTCAGCTCTTGATGTCTTCGCACTTTGTGTGGACTCCTGAGTGCAGGGCCTTGGGATAGGTGGGAGCACACTGCAAATACACAACACAAGGAGTTGCATGAGCACAGCGGGAGCTGGATCTCCAGCCCTTGCTCACACGCTGGCCACCTGCTTCTGCAGCAGGAGCCACCTCTGCAGGGAAAGCTCCAGGCTTGCCTGGATGCAGTGTCATCAATGGGGAGAGCAATCCCCCCTCACCAAAACACCCAGGGGTGCACCACATGCACAGAGGAAAGCTCCAGGTGCCCACTTTGAGGCTTCCTCTCTATGTAGCAGGGATATTTACAGGGACACGCTCCAAGATACACCGTTAGCCCCTGTCCTGCCAAGTGCTTTAGACACTGCTAAGGCAAAAAAAGAGCTCCTCAGTGTTTAATCCTGTCTCACTACAGACTCGTTGGCCTCTCAAAAATAGCTCCCATGGTGGGGCAAGTCCCACACAAACACAGCTCTGCCTTCAGAGGCCTTGCAAGAACACAGAGTTTCCTCAGCCTCACAGAAGGACCTTAAGAACCCAGCCCTATGGACAGTCCCCTATGTCCACTGTCCCAAGCTACTCACCTTTCAGGATGCTTCTTACTCTCTCTTTTCTCCTCCTTTTCTTCTCCCACATCCCTCAATGGTACTTTGAGGGGTGCTTGGGACTCTGGTAGGAGGGAGTGCTTGGCAGGAAGCTCTTCTGCAAGGAGGAGACAAGAAAACACCTCAGAGCAGAATCACAGTCAGCACTGTGCACCACATTCACCACCTCACGGCATCTGACACATCGCATTGGAGCCTTGGAACCAACAACTGTCAGCAAGGAGGAGAAGAAGGCACAACTCCCCACCAGGATTCAACTGCTCCATTACCTTTCTTAACAGCCTTTCCCTTGTCTTTTTTCAAAGCACGTTTTCCTTTACGAACAGTGGGAACTCTCAGCCATGTATGTAGAAGAAAAGGAGCCACCCCAGGGGGAGGTCTCCAAGGTGGAAGTCTCACATACGGTTTCTTGGTAAAAGTCTCCAGCTCCTGCCTGCAAACAGCAAAAGGACAGTGTTCTGTAGCAAGGACTCCACATTCCTTTGTAGAACATGGTAACTCTGGGGACGGAGACCCACGTCAGAACCACTCTCAAGCCCATCCCTTCCCGCATCATAATATGCAGAACTGGCCCAATCCTGCAGGACTCTTTGTAGAACATCACTCACTTTGGAAAGACCATCACACATCCAGCAAGGGTCAGTGAAACAGCTCTTGCACTGTCTGGAATGACTGTACCCCTCATCTGTGGCATCTGCAAAGGAGAGGGACACATGTGAGATGCTGCCAAGAAAACACTCTTGTTGCTCACAAGGGCCGCCAGTGCTTCCACTCTTCAGAGAAGCCACTGCCTTTCAGAAGCTCTGAAACAGTCTTTGCTGTTCTGCACGGCAGCCCCTCCTTGTCACAGAAGAGGAGCTGCAGGGAACCCCGGGGCAACGGCTGAGGTGCTCTGGCTCCACATGCATCTTACTCTGCTTGGATCTCTGCATTCCAGCTCGGAGTGGGGTGAACAACAAGCCCTGCCGCCTGCTGTGGCTCTAACACCACTGAAGAGGAGGTGCTGAGGCTACCTCGGGGATGCTGGCAGCTCATCCACAAGCTGCAGTTGCCTGGTCTTACAGCAGAAGGACAGGGAATTACAGCAAACCACTCCATCCAACAGCACCAAGGGCAATCAAAGGTACCATGACCCCCTGCCACACAGGAGGGATGAAAAACACTGACGACTTCTAGCCTCACAAAGAGAGGGCTGAGATCACCAGAGAGCTGGCAGAGATGTCTGATAGCCCCAGCAGTGCAGGGAAGGGCAGGAGGGGTCACTGTGCAGGGACCTGCCATTCCTCTAGTTCAGGAGTGACCCCATGCCCAGACACGTTGTGGCAGCCCAGGAGAAATCCATTCCCTTGGGCTTGGTTAGGGCTTCAGAAGAGCAAGAGCTAGCACTGCAGAAATGCAGAACTTACCCGAAGAAGAGCTCTTAGCACCACATCAGAGTCATTCATCCTTTCGAGAAGGCTCTTGTAAAATCTCATTCTCACAACTTTCTCTTCAATCACCAGGATGCCAACGTCCCTCAGAACAAGGGCCACAACAGTCCCATTCCGAAGACAGTCAGAGAACTGCTTCATGGTCTCTTGGATGCAATTCCGCGCTACTTTTGCAGGAAAGGAGCTGTAATATTCTACACGATCATAGCGCAGGCGCACGCATCCCTTAAAACCTAGGCAGCAACAGAAAAGGAACACAGTCACTAACAGAGCTCTTCAGCAGGCTAAAAAAAAAACATAGAAAGAAATAGAGAGTGTCTGCAGCTGGAAGGTCTTCCAGCAAGACGGTGCTACAGAGCTGTCCTCTTAAACCCTCTGGGAAACCCATAAAGGACACCAGTGTCCTCCCTCCTGTGGGAGAAATTCCTAGCACTCCACAGCTTCATGGGCCAAGAACACAGCAGCGCTTCCTTCCTGCAGGAACCAAAGAAAGGCTCCTGGCTATTTTGCATGATTGTGAGGCAGGATGGCAGTACAGGGAGAGGAGAAAGGGAGCCAGTTCCCAAGAGAAGGCATTGCTGAATCTTCATTCATGTTTGCTATAAAGAATATTAAGTAATTGTCATTTTTACCTCACTCCTTCTGGACACCCCCAGGCCCTCAGAACTGCTCAGTACACAGCCCTGCTTTGGGTAACCAAGGCCCATTTCCAAGGAATGACACACTGAAGTTATAGCACTATAGCCCCAAGAAGGCAGAGTCACTGGAAAGGAAAGGCCCGCTGGAAACACAGCCCAGAGCTCCTGCTGCCCACGGCCATCACCCCCATCACACTGCAGCTGCACTGCTGCCAGCACTGCCCAGCAATCACGGCACAGCTGACCGCGGAGGGGTTTTCCTGCACACTAGTGTTCCCATCACTCTTTCACTCTGCCAGAGTGTCTTCAATCTGCTTTGAAGCAGAAGCAGCTTGGAGGAGCCAGCAGCAATGCTGCTCTTCATCCTTGCACAGTCTGCTGAGGCAGCAATAAGGAGCAGGAGTTTTAACTACATTGCATTAGAAGCAGCTGCTCCAAAACATTTCATTGGAGACAGCTGTAAAAGCAAGTCCAAGAGGGAGAGAGAGAGCCATTTGATTGTGCATTATGATGTCATAACAATATAATTTAAAAAAATATAAAATGAAAAAGACCTGAAGCTCTCCTTAGCACCCGATGTAGGAATTAGAGATTTCAAACAGCCCCTGTGGAACAGCAGTTATCCACACCCCACAGATGTCGCAAGGCAAAGCAAAAGTTTCAACCTGTCTTCTTACCAGTATCATCATCCTTCCCTATGTCTAGATCATGACTCTCTGCAAGTTCCTCAGAGATGCGGAACACGGGTCTGTAGGCCGTCACAGGAGAAGTCTTGCCGTCTTTATCTCTAACGGAGACTTTTTCTCTAACAACTCTGAAGGCCCCAAGTTCACAAATTCTCACACCCTGCAAACAGAACAGAAGAGAGGAATTCTAAGCAGGTGAGGGGAACAGAGACCCAGATCTGGTCAGAGCATGTCCATGGGCCCTGCTCCCTCCTGGCATACAAAGGGACAAGATGGAGCCCTCTGGAAAGCTTGGAAGAAATCTTGGAGAAGTCCTTTGGAAGAACATTCCAGGTGATTTCCTCCCCCTCCTCAACTCCTCTCAAAATTACATGTTAATCATCTCTCACATCTAGGAGATCAATAGGAAGGGGTTTCAAGAAGGGAGATAATCCTGCTCCACCCATCCTCCCACAAAAAGGTAAAAAAAAAAAAAAAAAAGGCCAGGCTCGCTCTCTGTTATTTCACTCTGCCAGTGGGGTCTAGAGAAGGAAAAGAAAGTCTCCAACCACTCCCCAGAATGAAATTGGACTGGAGATTTGCCATCTCACTTTAGGGAGACATTATCCATCGCACTGCTGCATTTTGGAGCATCCTTCTCCAAGGGATTTACTTTTGGTTTCAAGGAGGGGCAGAACCATTGCATCCAATGGCACAGAGATGCCAGGACTGCTGAAACCATCAGGGAGGGACGGAGGGGAGGGACAGGAGGGCCGACCCACCGTGTTCTTCACCAGCTTCTCTACTATATAGTCTGCAGCACCTTCCCAGATGAGCACAGCCGCTGCAAAAGCAAGGGAAAGGGCTGCCTGTCAGGCTCCAGGATGGGCAACTCACAACCATCCAGTACACGCCTCACCAAGGAGATGTCAGGAGCAGGCACCAACAAAGAGCACCCCCTCCCCAAAATGACCCCCCTGCTGCGAGGGGCCACAACGCTGAGGTGGGCACTGCCGTCAGGCTGGAACCTGTGCCCTGAGCCCGGCAGCGCTCGGCACCTGGCACGGGCGGGAGGAGCCGGCACTGCTGCCCCGGGACACACACGGCCACCAGAGCTGCTCCAGCTCCTTCCCCTGCCAGGAGCTCACAGGTGAGGTGGGTGATCCCCACTGTGGGGCCAGCAGGGACCCTCGGGACAGGGACTTCTGCCTGGGGACCCCGGGACTGCAGGGGCAGCATCAGGACTGGAGCCAGGAGTCCTGGCGGTCACACCGGCACCACAGCTAGAGCGGACCATCAGCCTGGGCTCTGCCTGCTGTCCCCAGCCCCTCCAGCCCCTTCAGCCTGGGGTTTCCACAGCCATGTTCACAGCTCATCATCTCTCTGACAGCTCCTGGAAAAGATCTCCTGAAGGCCTCACCTTCTGGGGGTACTTCTGGAACCGCCTTGCCACGTCGTTTCCCGTGGCCACCCTTCCAGAGCGCCATCCTTCTCCTCCTCGCTCTGGGTCGCCCTGCAGAGGGAGGTGATGAGGACAGAGCTCCTCTCCTCCTCTTCCTCCGCACACGTCGCTCAGCACTAGGCCGCCCACGCTGCCCCTCGCCGGCTCCCGCTCGGAACCAGCAGCTCTTTGGAGCAGAGCAGAGCCAAGAGCAGCCCCAGCGCCTGCGCTCTCCCAGCTCCGCCGCGACGTGTGGGGAGAGGCCGGGCCGCGCGGGACAGGGCAGCTGTGGCTGTGACACGGGACGTCCCCTGTGACCGCAGCCCGTGTCACAGAGGGGACCGGGCCCCTCGCCCCCAGGGCCTGGCCAGGCCTGGCCCTGCAGTGGGCAGGGGCTGCGAGGGGCGCTGGGGCTGCCTCTGCCCCACGCAGGCTCTGTCGCAGGGATATCCCCCCGACGGGGCCCAGCCGGGCTGCACACTGAGCCTGTGCTCATCCGGCCACGGCCCCGCGTGGGGAACCTGCCTGCCAGGGAGGGCAGCGGCACCGCAGCGCGCTCGCCCCATGGCCACACAGCGCGAGCAGCTGCTGCCGCCGGGGCAGGGAGCGCTGCCCACTGAGACCACAAAACCTCCAGCAGCTGCTTGGCAGCCGCCCGAATGTTCTCCTGGGTGCTCCAACCAGCGGGTCCTTCCCCTGCCAGCTCCTGCAGAGCTGCAGGCCCCAGATCACTGAATACAGGGGCCTCATATTGAACAGCTGCAGGGACCTGGCAGTGGGTCCAGCTTTTAAAAGGATCTGCAAGGCCCATCTGTAAGAAACAGGAGACATTCAAAGGTGGTCTGCAGACCTCTGCTTTGAAGACACTCAGATGTAGCGTGGGGATGCCTAAGATGACAAGGAAATGAAAGAAGGGAAAGCAACTCATACCCACACGTAAATAACCTACTGCTGAAGCAGGACTCAAGAACAAGTTTTTCAAAATTTCCCAGCTGAGCACTTCCCCACTAGATAGATGGCAAGGGTCAAAGTATTAGATCAGCTAAGGTAAAGAGGAAGTCTTGTGAAAACATCAACTTCAGGAACAGGATCCTCTTACCTTAAAAAAAAATATATAGCACAACCCTATGTGGGGCCCTGAGGGGGTTACGGAGGCTCCTAGGAGTAGGATTAACAAGGGGTCCTCGAGGGTGGGGGGGCACACACTGGGGCTATGGGGCAATTCTCGGGGCCGTTGGGGAGCACCGAGAAGTGGGGGAGCTCCACAGCTGAGGTTCCATCAGGCCCTATGCAGGGCTCCAAGGAGGCACCCATAGGGTAGCATGGGGACACCTAAGAGTGGAGGTCACCCCTGGGGGGGCACCTGGTCCCTATTGTGGGGTTATGGGGGCTCCCAGTGGTGGGAGTGAGATGTTATGGGGGACACCTGTGTGTGAGGGTCATCCAAGAGGGACAGCAGGGCCCTATGGGCGGTCTCACAGGGTTCTGGGGTTTTCCCTTGGGATTATGTGGGGCTCAGGGCAGCAGCAGAGTTATGGGGGTGCAGAGGTTGGAGGTACCCAAGGGTCGGAGTTTCAGGGCTCCAGGGGCTTCCAGGCCCTGGGGGTACCCAGAGTGCAGGAGGGGTCTGGGGGGCCACCAGGAGCCCTTGGGGCGCTGACTCGGATGCCGCCGGCAGTGGCCGTCAGCAGGGTGGAGTGGGACCATGTCAGGTCCCTGCAGGCAACTGCCCAGCGGCCCCTGCACGTCCCGGCCCTGCCCGTGGAGCTCTCTGGGGACCAGCCCCTCTGCAGGCACCCATAGATGTCCCCCACCCATGCGCCCGCTGTGGGCGCCTTGCCCGCGCTGCCGGCCGTGCAGGCGTCCCCAATGCCCAGGGACAGCCCTGGGCCTGCAGGGGCAGCGCCAGCACCTGCGGAGCACCCTGCACCCATGGGAGCACTGCCAGCACCCACGGGTGACGCTCCCGCCATGGGCACCACCGCCAACTCCGTGGCTCCCCCTTGTCCCTGCCATGAGCCGTCGCCAGCGCCCACGTGCACAGTGAGGATTGGGGGTGACCCCTCTCCAGGCACCCACGGGTGCTGGCAGAGGTGCAGGCCCCATGGGCCCCTGCCAGCACCTGTGGGTGCCCCCACGCACCCCATCCCAGCCTGGCCCCCGCTACAGGCCGTGGCAGCCAATAAACTCTTGGTGGGTCGCACGCGAAGCCTGGATGGTGATTTTTGGGGAGCGCTGGAGGGGCAGATGCCTGGGCCCCCCATTGGGCTGCAGAGCACCCGCTGGGTGCTGTGGCACGGCGGGGTGGGCAGGGAGCCCCGCCGCGCAGCCCAGGCAGGAGCCAGCGACACCGCCGCGTCGTGCGGCACCGCGCGGGGCTGCGCCTGCCCTCGCGGGCGCTGCACACACGGGCCTTGCAGCGGGGCTGCGTGTGCGGCAAACAGGCACCCGGCATGCACAGCGCGTGTGCTGCGTGCGCCTCTTGCAGGTGTTCTGCGTGCGCCGTACACCCACTGCAGGTGTCCAACACACACGTTTTGCATGGGTTGCACACGCATTGCACACGTGTTGCATACACGTTGCCCATGGGTTTTGCACACATCGCATGTGCGTTCTCCTTGCGTTCTGTATGTGTTGCCCGTACATTGCCCACCATTTCGCATGTGTTGTGTATGTGTTGCACTGTGCACCAAGCAGCACAGAGCTCAACTATGTGTCTGGTGTCTTTAATGTTCATGCTTGCAGCGGTAAAAACATCTGTCCCCATGAAGAACCCTCACCAGATGTGATAGAGCAGAATCTAAACTCACCAAAGAGAGTAAAAATGTTTGTCAAAAAATAAGAAATGATGTCCTGTGGCATCAGTTGTGCCCTAGCACAGGTTTAGGGTGGAGAGGCCCTGGTTGCTCCCAGAACAGCCAGCTGCAGCTGAGGCCGAGGAGCTGAACAAAGGTCGTCCTGAGAGGAAGAAAATAAGTTTGTCTGTATCGCTGGTGGACTGGGGCCATGGCCAGTTCCCTGTGGGACACCAGGGATATTTCCTACTCAGGATGTGCTGCCCAGGTCTTTTTGATCCTTTTCTTGTTTTCAGCATGATTAAAACTCCACAGCATCATAGCATGTACTCATTACATTGCCATCTGAAGACCCCTGCACTGGGGGACCCTCCTGGACAGCAGAGTGTGTGTCACAATGACAGCAGTGGTTTGGGGCTGTGGCTTTCTCCACACTGGGAACACATTTTCCATTCCATTCTGCCAAGGCAATGTGGTGGAGCAGTTCTGAGAGATTCCCCAGATCCTTAAGCTCTGCTGCTCAGACTCCTACCTTAGAGAAGATGGGGTTATTGTAGCTAGTGCTTCTTTAGGCTTTGGATGTTTTCTTTTCACTGTGCTGGCCTAGATGCAGATCTCTGTGGTTGTACTGAGGATCCCCTCTGAGCAGAGCCAGCACAAAACCCTTTCCATGTGCCTCCTGTACCTGACTGTGGTCTCCCTGTTTGTCAGCACTGCAATATTTGGCCACCTGAAGCCTCCCTCCATCTCCTCCATAGCTCTGCATTGGAAGGTGGTTCCAGTACTGAACTCCCTCATCTACAACATAAGGAACAAGGAGCTCGAGGAGACACTGAGGAAACTTTTTCAGTTGATGTTTCAGCAGCAACAAGACATCCATCTCTCTTTGCAAGTGATCTCCCAGCTCTTTCAGGTAACATTTGTGGTTTGGCTGTGCCATGTGTGATAAGCGTGTTTGTACACAAATACATGAATTCTTCTCTGTCCTTCAGAGGCCTGAAGCACTTCTGTCTGTCTCAGAGGCCTTCTGTCCCTCTGCTTCTCACCGTGTCAGAACTGGCTTCCCCAGTAGCATCTTTGTAATAAAAGGGGTTTTTCTTAGCACTGTGCCTGAAGGTTGGGATCTTCCTCCCAAACTGGAGTCAAGAGTGGACTTGGGGAACTGCACCCAAAAAGCCCCCTGGCTGTGGCTGAGTTTTGCATGGGTCAAGGAGTATCAGTTCATACAGTTAGGAGACACTGTGAAAGGAAAATTAACAAAATCATCTATTTGTCTCATTCCCAGGTCCCTGAGGCTTTTTGAGCTGGATTTTTTTTTTTTTTTTTGCATTTTTGAGGGGGAGGACGATGTTTCTCTCAAAAAAGACCAGCTCCTGCTGAATCCTTTGCAGCCCTCCAACACCATCTCCATACTCTCAGCATCTCTGCTAATTCCTCATGGGTCTCTGAGATGTCACAGCTGTGCCATGAGACAGCAGAGCCTTTCTGGAGGGCAGGTGGAACCTGGCAGTACAATAAAGGGAAAAAGCCAAAGGACCATTAGCACTGAAGATGGGTTATCCTTAAGCAAGACTCAGATCAGTTTCCAGACCTATGGATGGCAGTTCCTGGAGCTCCACAGGACAGAAGGGGCCTGGGGAAACCACAGTGCCATGCAGATCCCTCTGTTCCACAGCTTGAAGCATCAGTGTCTGAACCACAGCTGAAAACATCCAGCTGCAGAAAGCCAAGAGAAAGAACAGGAGCAGCATGGACAAGAGGAAACAAGGAGCAACAGCATGACCCTGCTGCCAAGGGGTGCAAGGAGAGGGACAGAGAGACATTCTGTAAAGCCTCTTACCCATCTGGGTACGCCACCTCACAGAGGGTGACATTACAGGGCAGTCACCTTCAGTCCCTGGATGGGGCTGCAGGAAACGTGCCTGTAACTGGAGCCATATCCCTGTCCTGTGCTGGAGCTCTGGCTGCAGAGGAGGCAGCTCATGCCCTGCAGTTCCTTCTCCATCCCTGCCCATCTCTGCTGCCTACAGCTGTCCTTGCTGGCAGATCTTTCTCCCAGTGTCTTGTCCCCACCACTGCTCACAGATCCCATATCACCCACTGTGTGCTTAGTTCTGCCCTCCAGAAACCCCCAGGACTGGGCACTGTCCAGGGGCAGCTCTGTGGTTGCAAGTTCTAAGGGGCAGGTTATGTAAATCTTACAGGGCCACAAAGGCCCTGTAGGCTAAGATGGGGATGAAGCAGCTTGCTGACATTTCTCACAGACCTATCAATCTTTCAGAGTGAAGGTTTAGGACTCCCAGCTCCTTGTCAAAACAGAAAACCTCTTCCTTCAATCCCCCTGTCCAAATTAGGAAACAGAAAGTGTGGAGACCCAAAGGAAAGTTCCTTGCCTTTCAAGCAGCCCCTCTCTTCATCTTCCTCCTGATAGGACCCCTCACATGTGCCCTGTGCACGAGCTAGAGCTGTGAGCACCCTGCACCCGAGCAGCAGCTCTCAATGGAAGAAGGAACCTGCCCTGCCGGGTGGTCTCCTGTCACACACAGCCTCTCCCCACAGCGCTGTGGGGAGCTCCCAGGCAGGCTGAGTGCTGACCCTCAGAGGTGGCAGTCACTGCTCTGGGCACACAGCACCCTGGGGTGCAGGGACACTGCTCTGAATCACAGCCCTGGCACGGGACAGATGCTATTGCTCTGATGGAACAAGTGTGATAGCCAAATCCTTCTAGAAAAATCAGGTGGTGGCCAGGAGGGGAACTTCCTTGGTCTCCTGAAATGGCCCTAGAGACCCATTACTGGTAAAGCACCAAACACTGTGTAGCTAGGACACATGGAGATGCCACCAGAGCAAACTGCTAATGTGATTCACTGCAGGCACTTGATTCAGTGACATCCAAGTATGTCTGCAATGCCATGTCACATGCTTGGTGTTTCTAGAACAACTTCATGGGTAACTTATGCCTTTCTGGCAGAACCACTGGGCAAACTCCCCAGGTCCTCCTGGGTTTTCCTATATGTGTGGCATAAATGCAAGGCCCCTAACACCAAGATCTCTGCTCTTGTGTCTTCAATTTCAAACCCTTCTTGCTCCCTTCCCCATGACCATCTTCTCATCCCTCCAGATAATATAAACGAGGATTGGGCTAATGATGGCCGTGGGGGGCTGGATCACAGGCTGCCCAGGCCCGAGGAGCACCTAGTCCTGCCTGGAGAGGCATTCACTTCTGTCACAGGGCCCAAGGCGCTACAGATCATCTCAGCACCCATCTCCTCTCCTGCCATTCTGACAGAGCCCAGCTCTGCTTCTCCCTGGCCTTGACACTGCAGGGTGTGCTCTCTTAGTGGGAACCTCCTCTCACCATTACGTTGCCACCTGATGCCTATGACAGCATGGCTCTGCCCTGAAGTGGGGTCATTGCACACACAGTGTGCAATAGCCCTTGGTAACAGGTTTCTCTGTGACTAATCTGTTCTCTGTGACACAGCTGAGGCTTTGCAGCCCAGATACATGTAAATATATGCAGTCTGTGATAGAGGCAGGAGAAGATGGGCTTGTCCAAGTTGTCACAGGAATGAAATGTCATTGGAATGACTGAGATGCGGTGAGATCACTCACATGACTGGAAACGATGTTTGTAGGGTAGAATCTCTTGAGGGGAGGGGTTGCTTTATGTGAAGGCAAGGTTTTGGGAGGGTGCTTGTGGGTGCTCATCACAGTAGGGATGGTGCTATGATGGAGGCACAAACCACCTCAGCAGATCAAGGAAATGCCTACAGCATGCAGCCTAAGAAAGCCTGTTGATCACAGGCCCTGGTTCTTGTCTAGGGGACTTTAATCCTCATGGCAATACCTGGAAGGGCAAACAGCAGAGCGCAAGCAGTCTAAGAGGTTTCTTGGGGGGCAACAAGGACAACTTTTTTGCACAACTGCCAGATGAGCTGAGAAAGGAGATGCTTTCTTGTATCTGGTAATTTCAAACAATGACAAGCTGATCAGGGATAGGGTAGTATCAGCCTTGCCTATTGTGAACATGAAAATGTGGTGTTTCCAATCCTGAGAGGAGTGAGGAAGGACGGTAGCAGCGTAGACCTTGGACTACAGAGGAGCAGACTTCCTGGCCTGTTCAGGGCATTGCTGGGGGATAGCGGTGGAGGCAGCTCTCAAGGGCCCAGAAGCTCAGGAAAAGCCCAGCAGGTCTTTAAGGACAGACCTGCCAAGCACAAGGATGGGCCATGCTGATACTAAAACTAGCAGACTCCTCAGGACAGCAGCTTGGCCAAACAGGGACCTCACACTTTAGCGCCAGGGGATTAGGACAATGTAGAGAAGGAGGAAGAAGGGAAAGGCAAAGGGAAAATTTAAAAATATTGTCCAAAATCATAGCAAACTGTTAGGGAAGAAAAATCTCCCACAGGATTGAAACTTGAAGGGCAGGTTGAGAGCATGAAGATGAGCTGTGCGGCTTCAAAAAGAATCCAAGAATAAAAAGGAAAATGCGTCCTCATTGCTAAAAGGCACAGGGAACCTTATAGCAGCAGATGCAGATAGGTCTGAGGAACTCAACTCCTTGTTACCTTCCCTTTCCAAAGGCAAGGTCTCCCAGGTTGTTGTGCATTGAGTCAGGATTCCAGAGGAGGCAAACAGCCAATACTGGATGATCTTAGTAAGGGGTTACTTGTTAGAGCTCCAACTACACTAGTCAATGGGAATGGGGGTACTGCAGCCGAGGATGTTGTGAGAGCTGAATGCTGCCACTGCAAGGCCACTCACTGTCATTTTTAAAAGGTTGTGGAGAGGAGGTGAAGTTCCAAGGAGTGTAGAAAGACAGTTATTCCATATTCCATCCCTCTCCAGAAAAGGCCAACAGGGCCATATGGGGAGCTGCAGGTAGAGCAGCCTCACTTTGGTGACGAGTGACTCATGCAGTAAGTCTTCCCAGACACATTCATGGAATCATAGAATCACCATAATTGGAAAAGACCTTCAGGATCATTGAGGCCAATCGTAACCTCTTAGCACCATGCCTGTTTAAAACATGTCCCTTAGTACCTCATCCACACGTTTTCTGAACACTGCCCTGGAAGGTGATTCCACCACTTCCTTGGGCAGCCACCATGAGCTCATTGCTATCCCAATCCCTGTTCACCTCATCTGGAGGGGTGAGCAGAAGCCAAGAAGATGAGAGCTACAATGGTTTGACAGTGCAGAAACTAGAGCAGCAACCTTGGTGTGATCTTGCTATCCTTTATGCAGCACAAATGAGTTAGATGTGAACCATGTGTCAATGATCTCTGTTCTTGTCACACCTAGGTTTCCTGGCTAATTGAGAGATGCAAAACGGAGCTTCCAGAGGGGAACATTTCTACCTTTCATAGATAGTCATCCTCTGATTAAAGAAATTGCAATGTTGGAATCCGTCTGTCTGAACTGCTAAGAAAAGGACAGAAGGTTATTTAGTGTACATTTCCCAGGAGAAGGGAGCACAAGACACAGAGAAATTGGTGAGTTCAGCTGGGCCTCTGCTCCTGAGCGGGGCCAGGCTCCTGGGACGGAGGCAGCTCGTGGCAGCCTGGCAGCACTGCCCAGAGACAGCGTGTGCAGGAGCAGCTCCTGTGCCAAGAGCAGCAGGGCTGCAGGCACTGCCTGCTGCTGCGGACAGCAGAGGAGAGAAGGCAGCGAGAGGGGAACGGCAGTGTGGAGCGGGAGGACAGAGCAGAGCTCACTGTGGAAGTGAGCTCCCAGCCCCTTGCATGGTAAGTCTCTGGCTGCAGGGCAATGCTACTGAGTTTCCAGAGGGCTCTTCTGCAGCCAGTCAATGCGATCACTTGATAGGGTTTGGGGCAATCGCTTTCCCACCATCTCCAATACAGAGGATGCTTCAGAGCAGGATTCCCTGCCTCAGCGTCACAGGGACAGGGCATCCTGCTTCCTTCTCCTGGGGATGCTGCAGGACTGTGAAGCTGGGTGTGCACCCAGGTCTGCATGGGCTCTAATCCAGAGCAGTGTCCCTGTGCCCCAGGGTTGCTCCTTGCTTCCCTCCTGTCCATGCTGCTCCTGGTCTTCTCTTAGGCTCACTTGGGTGGAGAGGATTTCAGCTGCAGTTCAGATATCAATGCTGCAAGTTATGTGAAACAGGGGTCTGCACGGGAGTGTGGTTTTTAGGGTAACATGTAAATGCAATCATCCTTCATCTCAAAGCAGTGTGAGTGCAGGACAGCTGGAACCTGGGGTAATAGAGAAGCTCTCATCACGCTGCCCCAAGTGATAGGGAAGCCTTTCCTCTCAGCACTCGCAGCAGAAATGACAATGTTCGTTATCTTCAAAGAGCGCTGCCCAGGTGGGAAAGGGGCATCTCAAAGAAAATAAATAATGTCAAAAAAAAAAAATTTCTTTTACAATCCACATCTGTTAGAAAAGGGTGTGAAGATGCTGAACAGCCCTGTTATGTGAAAAGTGATTTTATTGTGAGTGTCAGAATTACTCACTCCAATTCCTTCCACATTCCATGGGCAGAGGTCCCAAACCCTTACAACACACCCCGTCAGCACAAAACAGGGTTCAAGCCAGGTAAGTGCGCAGATGCCCGTTCCCCGTCCCCTCCCGCTAGTAAAGAGAGAATCAGTGTGATTTTTTTGATTGAGAATTTGATTTTTTTTCTAATTTACTAGTTTTTCTTTCTTGTAATATCTTTTCCTAGAATGCAACATCTTTTTTTTTTTTCTCCCAGGACAGTGCACTATGCCCTGAGATACCAAATGTCCAACAGCAGCTCCTTCAGTGAGTTCCTCCTCCTGCCATTCACAGACAGGAGGGAGCTGCAGCTCTTGCACTTCTCGCTCTTCCTGGGCATCTACCTGGCTGCCCTCCTGGTCAACGGCCTCACCATCACAGCCGTAGCCTGCGACCACCGCCTCTACACCCCCATGTACTTCTTTCTCCTCAACCTCTCCCTCCTCGACCTGGGCTCCATCTCCACCACTGTCCCCAAATCCATGCACAATTTCCTGTGGGACACCAGGGCCATTTCCTACTCAGGATGTGATGCATAGTTCTTTATGTTTCTTTTCTTGGTAATAGGACAGTATTTCCTTCTCACAGTCATGACCTATCATCGCTATGTTGCCATCTGCAGGCCTCTGTATTATGGGACCCTCATGGACAGCAGAGCTTGTGTCAAAATGGCAGCAGCTGCCTGGAGTAGCAGTTTTGTCAATGCTCTCCTGCACACTGGGAACACATTTTCCTTACCACTCTGCCAAGGTAATGAGGTGGAGTAGTTCTTCTGTGAGATCCCCCAGATCCTCAGGCTCTCCTGCTCTAATTCCTATCTCAGGGAAGTTGGAGTCCCTGTGATTACTTTTTGTGTACACTCTGGGTGTTTCATTTTCATTGTGTTGTCCTACATGCAGATCTTCAGAGCAGTGCTGAGGATCCCTTCTGAGCAGGGCCAGCACAAAGCCTTTTCCATGTGCCTCCCGCACCTGATTGTGGTCTCCCTGTTCATCAGCACAGCCATGTTTGCCTACCTGAAGCCCCCCTCCATCTCCTCCCCAGCTCTGGATCTGGTGCTGGCTGTTCTGTATGCGGTGGTGCCTCGAACAGTGAACCCCCTCATCTACAGCCTGAGGAGCAAGGAGCTCAAGGATGCCCTGAGGAAAGTAATTTCATGGACATTATTCAGAAATGGTAATATTGGTGTTGCTCTCCACATGTGAATCCCACTGTATCCTGTACCAGGACTGAGCAATATTTCTTTATGTTTATTAGAGTTATTATTACTAGCATTTGTTAACATGCTGCTACACAAATGGTTGGATTTGTTCCTCCTTGAATTAGACTACTTTGTCTCATATGGTTTCCAAATAAATTTGTGTCTAAGTCTGGATCAGAGCTGACTGCCTCACTCTATCATTAAAAGCAGAAAGTTCCACCCAGTGCAGTGCCTGAAGGCTGCTCCTTAGAGGAAGCTGGTTTTAAGAATAGACTCAAGGAATTATACCCCAAAGGCCTTGCTTCACGAGATTCTCCATGTGTTCAGGAGAAAATAGTTCAGAAATGTGTAATGAGCTCTCCATTTAGGATTCGCTCATTGGTGACCAGTGACTGTGGAAGGGATGGACCTTTCTGGAAAGGTGAAGAAGCAACTCATGAGGGATTTTGTCTCTAAGCATGTGGAGGAAAGGACGGGCGTCAGCAGTGGTCAGCATGAATTCACCGAGGGGAAATCAAGCTGAATCAGTCTGAGAGTCTTCTAGGATGGAAGGACTGGCTGGGTAGATGAGGGGAGATTGGTGCATGTTGTGTGCCTTGACTTCAGCAAAGTCTTGAACACTGTCTCCCATCATGGGCAAGGTCAAGAAGTGTGCGTTTAGATGAATGGACAGCAGCTGAATGGCAGAGCTCCATGGGTTGTGATCAGTGGTGCAGAGTCTAGCTGGAGGCCTGGAGCTCTTGGTGTTCCCCAGATGTTAATATTGGGTTCAGTCTTGTCCAGCTACTTGATTGATCACCTGGATAAAGGGGATGAGTGCACACTTAGCAAGTGTCCTTATGGTCCCAAACTGGGAGCAGTGTCTGATACCCCACACCTCTGTGCAGCCATTCCGAGGGAAACGAACAAGCTGGAGAATTGGGCCTCATGAAGTTCAGGGTCCTACACCTAGGGAAGAATTACTGAATGCACTGGTACAGACTGGGGTTGGCCTGCTGGAGGGCAGCTCTGCAGAGAAGGACCTGGGCATCCTGGTGGGCTGCCAGCTGACCACGAGCCAACAATGGCTCCTTGTGGCCAAGAAGGACGGTGGCCTCCTGGGGCGCATTAGGAAGAGTGTTGCCAGCAGGTCAAGGGAGGAGATCCTCTCTCTATACTTGGCCTTGGTGAGATACAATCTGGAGTCCTGTGTCCACTTCTGTGATCCTCAATACAAGAGGGACATGCAACTACTGGAGAGAGTCCTGTGGAGGACTACAGAGATGATTAGGGGATTGGAACACCTCTCCTCTGAGGAGAGGCTGAGAGAGCTGCAGCTGTTCAGCCAGGATAGGAGAGGGCTGAGGGGGGATCCCATCACTGTGTACAAATACATCAAGGAAGAGTCTCCTTCTCTGGAGATATTCCAAACCTGCCTGGACATGATCCTGTGCAATGTGCAGTAAGTGAGCCTACTTGTTCAGGGCTCTGGACAAATGATCTCCACAAGTCCCTTCCAACTTCAACCATTCTCTAATATTTGAAATGCCTGCACTGAAATATATCAGCATTCTGCACTGTAAGGATTTGCCTATGCCTCATCCTTATAGTGACTGGTACTCGTGTAGGAGGAAAAGGCATCCAGCGTCACCTGAGATTGCCAAGGAAATCCACAGTGCCCTGGCACAGTTGTGAGTGACCATGGACAAATGTCAGAAACACACAGGACCAGATGCAGCTCTGCAGAGAGGGACGTGGGTGTCATGGTGGACAAGTTCTATGGTTCCTTGTCCGCCTTCACTTTAAGGTATTCAGGTTCAGGACTGCTAGGCAGGGACTCCCATATAGCCTCCATTTTTCTTTTGCATTACCTTTTATGATACACAAGCCTGTGGTTCATGCTCACCACAACTGGGCCTGCTGCACACAGGAAGTTCCTGGACACTCAGGCGAGAGCAATTCTAAGCCCCCATGACTCAGCCCTGTTGTGGCCACATGTGGAATTGTGTGTCCTACTGTGGTATACCCAGTGCTGCAGGAATGAGGAGGAACAGGAGAGGCTCCAGAGGAGGTCTGCAGAGATGGGCTTGGAGACCTAAAGCACATGGCCTGTGTGGAGAAGCCGAGGGACCTGGGTTTCTTCAGCCTGGTGAGGTGTTACAGCTAAGGCGAATATAACACTGGCCGATGACTGCTAGAAGGGTGGTTTCAGAGATGATGGAGCCTATTCTGACAATGGGAAAGAGCATGAGAAGTTGAAAGAGCCACCAACGGCAGCTTGATATGTACAGACTGGACTTAAGGAAAACAAGAAATTTCACTTCAAGGGCATCTGTGGCATAAGAGATCGTGCAGAAGGTATCTAGGATCATCCCATGCCTCTGTTTCAAAGAACAGTGAACAAAACCTAGAGACATCATTTGAGCTGGAGATATCCTGGGGTGAGAGCAAGGTGCGAAGCAGTTTGGATGTCTACAGGCTGCAGGCAAACAGGCACAGAAATAGCAGAGTGTTGCAGAGCCTGACGGGGAGATGGCCAAGGTTCATTGCCATGGCCAAAAGCCTCCAAAAGAACTAGGTCTATGTCACCTGTGCTATGGCTGGTGTCTCTGATATTGAGGATTGGGAAAGGAAACTTCTTGCTCATGGCCACAGGGTCTCCTTGCCTGCTTTCCCCCAGGGACACAAGGTGTGCTGCCCTTGGCCTTGAACACCCCCACCCACGCAATGACCCAGCAGGAGACCCGGGCAAAGCATGGTGGAAAGGAACCCCCTACTCAGAGTGTGGACACCTGTGCTTGGCCAAGGTACTTGGAAAAACACATGAAGAGTTAACCTGGCATCAGAGCAACCTGCACTTTGTCTTTGCTTATCTGCAATCAGGGCCTCCAACTTTCTGCTCTACTCAGCCCCTGGGGAGACTTTGCTGCTAATGATCCTCAAGAGGACTGATTAACTCTCCAAGAAAGTTGGCCATTTGCTTCTGACTGTAACTGCTGGAGAGATTTCCTCAGTCTCCTCCTGGAGGTTCTCAACCTCCTGGAGGTTCATAGACTCAGCACAAAATACTCCCAGGGCTAATTACAATGAAAAAATATATCTAAGGATATGTCATATTTTTCTTCAATCTTCAATTCTTGTGTGGCTAATTGGAAAGCAATGTATTGAAATGAGGCAGATTTCAATGAGCACATGATAAAGAAGGATGACTGCTTTTCAGCTTTCTTTTTTCATTCTGTTTTCAGAAGAAATCTGACCACATTCTGACACTCCTACAGTGTCTCCCAACGAAGTCTGCACATGTGGGAAAAGCAGTGTTTTTGAGAGGAAACCTGTATGGACAACCTTCCTGTTCACATCCCCAGTCCTGACATTTCTCTCCTCAGCCACTGGGGACTTGGATAGCTCTGGTTCAAGTCTAACCTTTTTCTGCTCCAGGCTGGAGCTGAATGTTACAGCTGTTGCAGTTCATACAGTGTCCTATGAGATAAAAAATCTAATCACCTGTATGACAAGCATAAGCTTCATCCTCTGTCCTAAGATACAGAATGCAATCCTGATCACTGTGTTGAGTTTGAATTGCCTCCAGGGAGGTTTCCAGTCTACAAGGAATAACCTTCCTTGAGATGTTTTTGACAGATAGATAGAACAGCCTGCATAGAAACACTCTAAAACAGCCAGCTGAAGAATTAACTACACTCCTGAAAGGCAAGGCAAGATTGAAATTCTGCACTTGCTCAAAGGAGCAACTGGAGAGTTGAGAGGTATCTGAACAATAAAGAGAAATCATAGAATCATAGAATCATTAGAGTTGGAAAACACCTTCAAGATCATTGAGTCCAATCGTAAAACCATCAACACCATACCTGTTAAACCATGTCCCTAAGTGCCTCATCTACACATTTCTTAAATACTGCCCCACCACTTCTTCAGGCAGCCTGTTCCAATGCTTGATTATTCTTTCTGTGTGGAATTTTCTCCTAAAATCTATCATGAACCTCTCCTGGCACATCTTGAGGCCTTCTCCTCTTGTCCTATTTTCATATATTGGAGATCAACCCTGCCTCACTACAACCTCCTTTAAGGCAGATGTAAAGAGCGATAAGGTCACCCCTGACCTTCCTCTTGATTGCCCTCAATATGATCTGCTCCAAAACTTTCCCCAATACCGAGGTCATGCTGACAGGCCTGTAGTTTCCCTGGATCCTCCATCTTGCCAACATTGGCAAGTCTCTAGCCATCTGGGACCTCCCCTGTTGACCAGGACTGCTGATAGATGACGGAGAGTAGCTTGGCGAGCACTTCCACCAGCTTCCAGAGAAACTCTGGGTGGATGCCATCTGGACCCGTAGATGGACGTGTGAGTGTCCAAGTGGAGTACCAGGTCACTGACTGTTTCCTCCTGATTTATGGGGGAGTTGTTCTGCTCTACACAGGTCTCTTCTAGCTCAGGGGGCAAGCACGTTGAGGAGAACTGATCTTGTTGGTAAAGACTGAGACAAACTAGGCGTTAAGTTCCTCAGACTTAGCCTCATTCTTTGTGATCCCCATCCTCATCCCTATTGCATGCAATTGTCAGGGATTGCAGCTGGTCTGTGAAATCCTTGGCTCCCTCAGCTGAGAACGTTAACCTTGAAAAGATTAGAGTGTATCTATGAGATAGGGAGTTCACATGGAGACAACAGAAAGTTATTAACAAGTTTAAGGAGGTTTGGCCATGGAGCAGAAACTGGCCAAGCTAAGAATCATCCAATCATAACTCTGTCATTAGCTACTGACCTTTGTAGTCCTCACCAATAAGCAGCAGCCGCGACGAGGAAAGCTCGGTAAAAATAATGTACTAGGAGAACAATAAATCGTAGTTGGTGTTGCATCTACCCCAGTTGTTTGTGTTTTTGGCTGCCACAACTGAGACAACTGGTGACCCCAACATGATAATAAGAAGTGGTCCTCCTGGTGACTGGCAGTGGTGGCAGAGCCCGGCGGTGCTTGAGAGCAGTAGGGAAACTGCCTAGCCCGGACCTGTGATTTGACTCCATGTGAAGGTGAGCTGCCAGGAACAGGACTGACACCTCTCGAAGGTGCGAATGGGACTGACACCTCTCGAAGGTGCGCCGCAGAGAGCGGAAATATAGAAACATGGGGCAAAACCCGACAAAGCAGGAAGCCCTAGTCTTGTTCACAGAGGTATCACAGTTACTGACTATGCGTTACACCGAATGTAGTTTTGGTGACGGGAGCAGCGTCCCTCTCCTGTAGAGGCTGTCACAGAGCAAATGGAGGCTTTACAGTTTTCTACTGGTGCCCCTGGGCCACCAGACCATAAAGATGATCTGAGTCATAAGCATCCCTCACCCAGTGAGCAGGCAAAGGTGCGGCAATGGTGGGAGTCTCTTAATGAGCTCTCACTCCCTCTCTATAAAACATCTGCACAGCAGCTGGCCAAGTGGGAGGCTTTGAATAAACCTGTGTTCCTCTCTGCTCCTCCTGAGGAGGAGGAGAAGGAAGATGATGAAGAGATCCCCAGAAAAGGCCTTTACCACCATCCCTGGCGTTACAGCCTGAGAAAGAGACAGGGGAGGATGTGCCCCCATGTATTGGAGATGGAAATTTCTGTGATCCGTAGAGTCATAAAAATCTCCTGTGAGAAGCAGAGGCCAGACCTTGAGAAAAAGATGTTTGCCTGCCTAGCCTGAGCCATAAGGAGCACGGATGCAGTTTCTCAGCCTGGTTCACAGGCAGTCCCCCCGGAAACCTGTTGAAGCAGCCACTCGGCCGGGCTTGTAGCCAGCTTAACCACAGATGTCCTCCAAACCATCTTTGGAGGCCAAACACCCGGAAATGAGGAAGAAGAGGAGGAAGGCAGGACCCTGGAATTGAGGGCTGAGACCCCCTACTAGCATGCGCACTTGCGCACCCGGGGGAGAATTGCACAACTAGAGGCAGAGTTTGTCCGCCCCCTGGGCTGCCTCCTGGGTTGGACTGACCCTGCGTGCCAGGATGCACTGGGCATAGAGAGGACAGTGCGGAGAGAGCGGGGGGAGAGAATAAACTCCTGACTCTGAGGCCTGCACTGTCTCCATGGGAGCCAGTCAGCAACTCTCTTGCTTTGATCTGCCACCTCGAGAGGATGTTCGGGCCCAGATCGGCAGGTATCACCTTGTGAGTAGTTATCCATACTTTGCTTCTTTTATGTGCTTTCACCTGAATAAACGCTTGATGTAGTCACCTCGTTCTACATGATTACTACCGAATCCCGAGCCCATCCGTAACACCCCATTACCAGAAGATCCGGACTGGGACTTGCAGGGCGCTGCCGGTTATGCAGCATAACCTGGATAAATCCGGGAGGGGTAAGGATATCCAGCCCGGGGATTTGATTCATCTTTTAAAGTGGGGGTTGGAGAACTGTAATGCTTTAAGTGAGGACAGAAACCGTTATTATCCCAAAGTCTGCCACCCCTTGACAGAGATCACACCATGCGTTGCCTTATATGTGGCAACCAGGCTTGGTCCGGAATTCCATCAAAGCCCATAGGGGGTCCATGTACGGTAGGCCAAGTAAGTATGGCTTTGCCCTGGGTTCATCCCAACAGCACCAGTGTCAAGAGAAGAACTCAGCGAACGGCACGTAGCATAATCCAGACGGAGGACTGTGATGACGAAGTCCGCCTCTGATTCAAGTGGGAGGCCATTTTCGCATCTTTTTTCGTTCCAGAGGCTGCGGCAGCAGCACGAGCCCACAAAATCTTAGACACCCTGTCCTGCTGGGTAGTTAAACAAGCAAATGTCACCAGTCAGGTCCTCTCTAATCTGGTGCTGGATTTATCACGGGTACAACACGCAGTGGTACAAAACAGAGCGGCTATTGACTTCCTGCTACTGGCCCACGGACGTGGATGTGAAGACTTTGAAGGGATGTGCTGCATGGACCTACAAGACCACTCTAAGGCAATCCAGCAGCAGATTCAGCAGCTGATGGAGCACATCCAGAAGATACAAAAGGTCGTGGGTTTCTTTGGGCTGGATGGGTTAACTGATTTATTGGGTTTTGGTGAGTGGCTAAAATCCTTGCTTAAGACAGGATTGGTGCTTTTGATTGTTATGTTTTCTGTCCTATGCTTCTTTAGCCTTCACATGCATAAGGCGAATGCTATTCTCCCTTACTAATAAAGCCTGGCTATTGCAAAAGAAAAAAGGAGGACTTCTTAGAGGAATGGCTTGGGGATTGTTGCCTGACATTGGCAATCGACTCCGTCCGCCGAGGCGGCCAGGCACGTCCAACCCGTGCCCGGGCCAGAGAGCACAGACACCAATATGAGGATGCTGCAAATGGCGTTTAATATACGCAGGCTGGATCTTATAAAGGTAGCAAAGGCGGAAGCATGCCTATATAGCCAATAAGCGTTGCTCTTTACCTAATATGGCATATGCCTTAGTTCCCTATTCTTCCCGTACATCGCGAGATCTTCCGAGCGCCGTACCCTACAGGGATCAAGGACACTTCACGGCTCCAGGTGGTCAGCACCACCCCGACCTTGAAATAATTGAGAGTCCTTGAGCTGTCCATCAACAGATCAACAAACAACGGACGCTGCGCTTCCCAGCTTCTTTATCCCACAGCTATTGTTTCACATTTCCCATTCCATTCCTTTGCAAAGGCGACCAAGAGGGAAAGAAAAGAAAAGGGCCTTCTCCGCAATGAGTCATCTCTAAGGTTTCCCAAAGGGCCCATCCTGCCCTCTTTTTCCTCCATAGCTCACACAGCACAGGGCACTATCTTCTTACTCCTATGAGTCATCCATCCATCAGTCATTCAAAAGCCAAACTCTTATTTGTCATCCTCTTTTTCCCTCCTGCACTCAGGGTGTGGCCATCGATGCATTAGGCACTTTCCATGTGCTGAGGCAGCACAGCAGGGAGGTGAACAGGGACATGATCGCACTGAGCTTTCACCTGTGCGAGAGAGCTGCCCGCACTCATGGCATCAGCTGTGATGGCAGGCCTGTGGCTGCCATCTAATGGCAGGGTACTGCCATCACCAGCCTGGTCTTGGTGGGGGTCATGCCTCGGCTGGCGGGAATGGGTTAGCGCATCCTCCTCCTCTGGGGCACGTCCATGGTGCACAGGGCAGGCTCTCCCTCCACGGGTTCCAGCTCCATGGGTTCCAGGGCAGCTGTGATGCTCTGCAGGAAGGCAGTGTGGTGGTGCCACATGGTAGCGCCCACCTTCCTCTTGGTGCCCAGCGTCGCCTTCCCCCTCACCCACAGCTGCTGTGGGTGGCTCATGGCAGGCACTAACAGACAGCGTGGTCCCACCTCCTCTCAGGCTCGATGCACCCCCTCGGGAGACGCTCCAAACTCTCCCTTCCCTCCCTGGACTGCCTCAATCCCCTCCCTTCACCTTCCTTGAGTGTCTGCCCCCTTTGTTGAGTACCTGCACCATTTGCCTTGCCCTTTTCGCAAGAGCGTAATGTGTTTTCTCCTCTGCCAGAGCACTCCTGTGCCCTCCAGTCCCTTCAGGAGCATTTAGATGCCCTCCAGTCACATCTCCTTCCCACTACCCTCCACATCTCCTCTGGCCCTCCTTTCTCCTTGCCTCATGCTCACATGCTCTTCAGCCACCAGACAGCAGTGGTTTCCTCTCCTCACTTCCTCTCCTTGCATGTTCAATGTCCCTTCTTCCCACTTTCTCATTTGCTATCTCTTCCACACCTCCCCACTAGGCGCTAGGCTATCCCCTAGTTGCCACCAGACACCTTCAGATCCCTTCCATTGCCCACTATCAGATCTCCTCTTTTGCCATGCTCACAATCCCATTGCCACTGTCAAGGCCTCAGCTCTTCTCCACTGCCTTGCTTCTGCCATAGGATCAGACAGCACACCAGATCTTGAAGACACCTGCCCTTCCAAATGGCTCCACATGGACGCACTGCCAGGCACAGCTGGGCTACTCCAGCTGGGAGAAAGCACCGGGTCTTTATTGGGCACTGCCCAGGCCTCAAGAGCACTTGCAGAGGCCATGCTCTACTAAGGGCTGTCCTGACGCAGATGTGGCAATGCTGGCAGCAGCACTGGGAGCTCCTGCACCAACACGCTTCTGCGCAGCCCCACCACTGCCAGCCCTGCTGTTTCTCTCGGTCCCCTCAAGGCTTCAGGAACTTCAGGACCGTTTTGCAGGTCTGCGTGCTTCAACTCGGCCGTACTGATCCCACGTCTGCCGGGCTGCCACAAACGACTCATACTTTCGATGGTGCTCTTGCAGTTCCATCTTCTTACCAACACTGAAGAGGAAACAAAAACTCCTCAATTTACACATAGAGGCAGGAGGACAGAGACTCCTATAGACGTCTCTCACAGCCCAGGAGCCTGCTGTGCTCCATCCTTCAGGCTGTCAGGCCAAGACAGCTTTTCCACTTGCCATTCTGCCAAGGAAAGTGAGGAACATGCCACAGAAGGGAAATACCAATTGAAGCTGGACACATTTACCAAGAGAACTGCTGCTGGTCTCTTCTCCATGGCCTGCTGCTCTCCAGACTCCTCCATTCCTCAAGGCAGGTTCCTGAGGACTGCAGCCCTTGCAGATCTCGGCTTGCTTGTCTTGGCAGCACTCTGTTGGGGCAGGCACAAATTCCCCCTCACAGCCGGGCTCCGTCCTGGCCTGCCCCTGCCCTCCCCCAGCCTCTGCACGCTGCCCTGGCAGCTACTGCTCCCTTCAACACCGCAGCAACCTCAGGCACTCGCTGGGGGCTGCCTAGAGACACCAGCATCAGGGGCTGTCCCAGGGCCTCCTCCAGGTACCGAGAAAGCAGAAGCTGCCGCATCCTCCTCAGGGCTAAGCCAGGGGGATCCTTGGCCCTGCAGCACAGCCGTCCCCGCTGCTCCACTCCCCCACGCCTTTGAGACACTTCGCACACACTTACATTTGCCGAGACGTTTCCAGCCTCGGGACCGCTTCCTTCTCCTCCACCACTTCGGGAAGGCACAGAGACACCAAGCTGAGTCTTAGCGGGTGGCCCCGAGGCTTCTTTCTTTGTGCTTCAAGCCTTCCCTGCTCAGAGCCACTGTAGATTTGGGGCTTCTGAGCTTCTGCTTTAGGTCGTGTCTAGGCAAAGAGAGAGGAGGAGGAAGGCCATGAGAACAGAGACAACAGAACGGAAGAGTCAACTCAAAAGCTATTGGCATTTGGAAACTGAAAAGCTACATCCTGCTGTGGCCATACACCTTGGCCTTTGGACGTTACGTAAATTCCGATAACCTACCCCCTCTCTTATCCGCCTGCCCACAACAGGGAGTCCGGATTCAGCAGCCTTCCTGTCTACGTTGCCTCCTTTCTGCACACTGCTCCTCCTTACTGGTGGCAGCGCGCTGCAGATAGAGCACACGCGCAGCTCACGTGAGCACGTTCTCCAGCCTGTGCTCACACACCAAGCCCATCAAGAGCATGGCCGTCCCCAGAACCTTTCTCCAAGAGCCTCACCTCACTGAAGGCAGTGATACTTTCGGCCCCTGCACATCACTGGTGCGCGTGGGAGAAAGACGTGGCCGGGAGAGAAGGCGCTTACTAGTGAGGTCTCCTGGAAGCACATAACAGGGAAGCTCTCCACAACTGCATCTCCGGCACAGGGGCCACCAGAACAACAACTCAGCAATGCTCAGGCATGAAGTGCATTGGAGAGGGCCCTGACTCCTTCCGGCCCTTTCAAACTCCCTCCATTGTCCTACCCTCTCTTTCCAGAACATCCCCTTCCTCCCAGAGGGATTGCACCCTTCTGCTTTCTTTGCTCCACATTCTGACATGCAGCCTTCACTGTTGCATTACCTCTTACAGGCCGGTGCTCTCTGCAGCTGCCTTTTCCTGCCTGCTTTTGCCGCAGAAGCTCTCCAGATGCAGGCACAGCTTGGCCCAGGCGCTGCTTATCTGCACCCCTGGGAACCAGGAGCACACACAAATGAAACCTCACACAGGACGCGCAACACAAACCGCCACACGCTTCCCACCCAGACACAAGTCCTAGAAGCCATGGGGCATGGCACTATCACCTCCGAGCACTACTTCAGGCAACAGGTCAAAAGGAAAAAGTTCCTTCGTGCATATCCAGGAGCACAGCATTAACAAGTGGCAGTTCTGCCATGCTCTCACCTCACTCCGTGAGCTCTAGCCTGCGCCTTGCTCTTCTCCCTTTCCGGCTCTTTCACAGCACATGTGTGCTTTGATGTTACACGTGCTCGCGAGGGGACGCGCTCAGCAGCAAGAAGCCCTACAATTACAAAGAACCTCTTCACACCTGCCTTTTTGGCATGCTTGCCACGAGAGGTACAGGCTGGCCTGCCCATGCATGGGCTACTATGCTGCAAGCCCGGACACTGCCAGCCTTGCAGACAGCCTTCCTAGCAGCCTTTTCAGGCTGCCTGCATGCTCCATGCATCCATTTCTAGAGCATCACACTGCCCCCTGGGACCTTCCCCTCCCACTCTTGCACTGGCCCGGATTTGGAAGAGTGCCAGCAACTCTTACGGCACCTTCTCTGCCAGCATCCTTCGCAGAGCCGCCTTTGCTTTCCTTCTTTGCCAGCGGTGACTCTTTGGCAGCTTCTTGCATGGCTTTGGCCACGTCCTGCTCATCTGCGAACCTGCAAATCACAAGGGCACACCAACCATACCTCAGCTGGGGGGCTCACTCCAAACTGCGACACACTTCCCTCCCACTAGGAGGACTTAAGACCACCCAGAGCACAACAGGAACTTCCCACCATTACGAGAAATGAATCCAACAGCAACGGCTCCCTCCCGCAAATTCCACAGAACGCTTAACCAAAGCTGCTTCTGCCAGAGTCTCACCTCACCCGACGTGCTCTATGAGGGGCCTCTCCTGCCATCTCCCCATCACTCCTCTGCTTTGGCAGGACAAGCTCTTGGGAGAGGAGGCGCTCACCAACCAGACCACCTGCAAGGACAAAGCATGCAAGCTCTTCACATCTGCTCCTGCGGGACACTTTCCACAAGAGGCACATGTTGGCCTGATCACACATGGGCTACTGCGCACGGAGCACACACTCAGCTAGGCTTGGAGGCCAGCTTCCTAGAAGATTCTTCATAGAATCACACAGAACCACACAATGGTTGAGGTTGGAAGAGACCTCTAGAGATCACCTAGCCCTTGCTCCTTTCACACTCCTCATCTTGCCTGAGCCTCCCCTTCTAAAGGACCATGGGGTTCCCTGAGCTCTCCTTAGGCCATTCTTTCAGGTGCACATTCTCCAAGTGGGGCCAGAGGGACAGCGTGATCACTTGACAGAATCTCTTTGGCATGGCACACATTCATTCTTAGAAGGCCAACACATATAGGCTGTCTTCACCCCTTATGGCTGCTCTCCACGCTCGCGCTTACACTACCTTTGCTGTCCGTTTGCTCAGGCAAGCCTTGTTCTCTACCTGCATTTTTACGTATAAATCTGGAAAGAACAAAGGTGAAACCAGTTTCAAGAAGGGGCAATCCAGTCCCAAGTGGCTTTCACTCAGCTGTTGCTCAGAGAGAGGGCGGAACGCTACTGTAAGCTCTACAGTTTTGCAAAGCAGAAGTTGGTGCAAGGCAGAAGTGCATCTTAGGAGCCCTAGCGCACAGCACTCCACTGCTGGGATGGCACAAGAAACTCCATCCACAGGCATTCTATAGATCAGGCTGGGACACAGCTTCTCACAGATGCTTTTCAGGGAAAAAAAAAACGTGCAGGGAAGAGAAACCTCTTGAGCTTTAGCAGGGGATTCTTCAATTTCTCTCAAAAGAAAGCAGATGAAGCTGGATGTATGCAAAGGGATCCCTAACTTCCTCTCTCCCTCTCACTGGGGAGCAATGGAAAGCAGAACCTCCTCCAGGTGACTCCACCTCAACACACATGTCTTCCCAATGAGGCAAGAATGACCACGGACTTTGCTCACAGGTATAACACCACTACTACTCCTCCTGATGAGAGAAGCCCTGGCATCTACGCCCTAGGCCCCTCTAGCTGGTCCTATGAAGCAGGAGGTAAGAAGCTGCTCAGTCAGGCAGTCAAGGCCTACCCAAGGAAACATACTCACTGTGGCAACACAAAGACACCCCCAGGAGGCATCTGAAAAACAGCCGTCTCCGTGCGGGCAATGATCAAAGGCCTCAAGGCTGGTGTCTGCAAAAGTGACAGAGACGCACACGGTCACCCCCGGAAAAGAGCCCCTGGCTCACAAGGGTGGAAACTGCCTACTACTACCCACACAACAAACCGCTCCTCCACAACTCTCACACCACGGGCTCCTCATCAACATCAGACCCTGTCCCAGCACAGACATGCTGCCCAGCAAAACCCTGAGAAGGAGCACTAATGCTGCTGGCCTTTGGTGAGGCCAGCCACAAGGAGATTCCCTCAGGCAACAAGCTCTTTCCTAAAAAGAGTTCAGAACAAGGCAGCACAGCACGAAGCTTTGCCTTTGATGGCCTTTCTGCCAGCATGGCTTACTGGAAGATGAGAGGCTGGTGGAGGGGGAAGGAGCAGCAAAACTGCCCTGTGCTTCGTCTTCTTCCCAAAGCCCTTCCCAACAGGCATGGGCTACCGCTCTGCATCCTTCCTCTGACCCAAGACAGCTGCTCTCAAAGACTCCTGTGTTGGCAAGTCTCTCCCGAATGTGAGACAAGCTCTCTGCAGAGAGTTCCCGGGATGGCACCTCAAGTCTACCCAAGGCACTCCACAGCCAGAGAGAATTCTGGGGCCTCTTTTCTAAAGAAGCAGAGGGAGCACTCAACACTTCCCAGACTTACCCGCAGGAAAGATTTTGACAGCTTTCCTGTCACATCTACTTCATTGATGAAGTCTTCAAAAAACCTCATGGTGACGTTCCTTTCTCGGCACACAAGAATGCCGATGTTCTTGAAAACAAAGTCAAAATCTTCCCCTTTGGACAAGGCCCACACAAGCAAGGTCTGAGTTGCCCTTAGACAAACGGACACCTTCTGCAGGGAAAGGTGGGTCCTCATAACCATGGTGGTAAGCTTCACTTGAGCAACTTCCAGATGCCCTGCAAAAAAAGGCAGCAGGCAACAAAGTCACTCAAAGAGCCCTTGGGCACACTCAACTCACCTGGCAGTTCAGCACACCCTCCACAGCCTTCTCAACACCCTCCCTCCCCACCCACTCCCCTTTCAGCAGAAAACCTCTTGCTTGGGGGATACAGACCCGTCCCCAAACACCTTTTGCTCTTCCTAGCAAACTGGACATGGTTTCACAGGAATGCAAGAACCACTCCAAACACAGCCCCACTCCTTCCTGACCCACAAGAGCCACGCAGGGCCCCCTCCAGCTGGCCACAGGGCCCTGGGGAAAACTCCTCCTCCCACCTCTGCTTCACTGCTCCCTGCAGCTCTCTTAGACCACTACTAACTACAAGCTGCCAGGCAGAGCCCTGCCACAACACGAGGGAAACAGCAGCTTTGCATCACGCTTCTAACCAGGCCACGGGATGTTCTCGTAGCTGAGGTCATTCTCCTTCAGAAACGCGTTGTCCAGATGTAAGACAGGCCTCCGAACAGGGAAACTCTTGTTCCTCACAGAGCACAAGTAGTTGTCCATGATGAACATGTTTCCCACGCCTGCTAGCTGGACAGTCTGAAAAGAAGAGAGCATGTAAAGAACAGGAAGAGGCGGCTTTTCACATGCCCAAAAAGTAAGGGATAGCTTTTCAGGGCACTCAGAGGGTGCTTAAGGACTGGATCTACAATGCAGGAAGATGAGGTGCTTTGCAGGAGAGCCCTGCACACTCTAGCCATGGCCTCTCCCACCCCTCACCTCCCAACAGCTAAGCGCTGACCCACAAGTAGGGAACACCACCCAGGGAGGTGCAAGACGTGGCAGAAAGTCTCCACCGTGTGCCAGGCACGTTGTTCCACCCGGCCACGTGGGGCCAGAGAACGCCCCAGAGGAGAAAGCCCACATTCTGCTTCTCCAGCTGCCCTTTGCTTTGGCTCTCCATTGCCAGAGAGCTGGCTCTGGGGCAGAACTGCCACCCACAGGCTCCTGCTGGCACATGGCTTCTGCTTTCAGAGAGTTCAGCGGTACGACTGCTCAAAGGCAGCACGGAAATGGGGGCATCGGCGCTCATCAGGGTCTGAGGGAGAAGGAGCAGAGAAGCCCACCTGGTTCTGCAGCAGCGCCTGGCGGTAACACTCGCACGCGCAGTCCCAAACTTTAGCGATATCTGGGCAGGAAGAGAAAGATGGGCTGTGCTTGAAGTGCACAAGCTCACCTCCATGCCAACCCGGCCAAACCACGCAGACGCAGCAAGCGTCACCCACCACCACCACAATCCCGCAAAGGACCCTTGCAGAGGAGGGCAGCGGAACTGACATTCCAACAGCCTTCCAACTACAAGCCCTCTCCTGAAAAGGAAAGCATGGAGCTCTAAGAGGAACAGTTCCTAGTGCCTCTCTAGAGCCCTGCGGGAGCACCAGCTCACCTCAGCCTTCTGCAAACAGCACTGCTGCCCTTTCACATGCTCCTTCCTAAGCTTGACCCTCTCCCTGCCAAATCCGCCAATCCATTCCCACCCCTCCTAGAGGACACTCCTCTGCCCACCACCGCCTTGGACACTCAGGGACCTTTCGGACTTACTTTCCTTACGGAAACGCACGAGCCGTTGAGAGAGTGAGTGGAGGAAGTTTGAGCAAAATGACTCCATGGCTCAAGGCACAGGCCACCAGCTCCTCCACTCCAGCACACCAAAGAGCCCAGCGCTATTGCACTGCCTCTCTTGCCCTCTCCTCCTCACTGCAGAGCAGCTGCCACGAGCAGAGGGGAGCCGAGAGCAGCCGAGTGCCAGGGCTCAGCGTGGCCTCGCACGGCAGTGTGCGTGGGGCGCCCTACTTATAGGGAAGCTCTGATGGTGATGCGGGACATCCCACTGTGACCCCAGCCCGTGTCACAAAAGGCTGCAGGGCCCGGCCACCCCCACCGTCGGGCACCTCCCTATATTTCATCCCACAAGGACAAGGGGGCAGCACTCGGCTTCCTGGGGGATGCCCCCTACCTCCCCTGCCCACCTCCCCATGATCTGCACGCCTTAGCAGCAACCATCCCCACCTCCGCGCTGCGGAGGACATTCAGGCTATAAGGAAAGATAAGCAAAGAACTGAGGAGAGGCTGGCTCATCTAAGGAGCCGCAGCTTGCCACAAAACAGAGAGCTCTTCTTATTCTTATTCCTACCCAAAATAAAGGAAGCCCCCCTGGTACACAACACTGCTAACTACCAGCGGCTCTGTCAGGAAAGATTCTCTCAGGAACTCCTTCTCTTGGGGAGCTCCTTTCCTTTCTAAGGAGAGATTTCACAGCCCTTTGGCAGCTAGAAATCCCCCAGGAAGACAAGGAGGGGGGGGGTCACGAAAGGGGCACAAGGGTCCTGTGCAACCACAGACATCTTCAGAGCACAACTACACACTGATACACTCCCTGCCAGAGCAGAGAACACCCTCATGCCTTCTTGTTTTGCACCAAATCCGGACTTCACCTCACCAGCCCCAAGCTTGTGAGCTAAACAAGAGAAATGTGAAGAAGCTGAAAAGGGAGTTTTGCCCAACTAATCCTCAAGAGGATTTCTAAAGACATTTCAGCATTGCCAGAGCTGCGGTGTTGAAATGCATTTGTGAAATAAAATCAAAGGAAAACAAAGCTTTTTTTTTTTTTTTTTTTTTTTTTTTTTTTTACTTAGCTACAAACATACAAATTCCTGGGAAGCACATATACCGCTGGCAGGCTTGCATGATATGATTATTTTGCCCAAGAAACAGTCCCAGGAGCCACCAACTGAGTTGAGCAAGGTCTGTGGGGTGGTAGGAGGGTGCCAGCAGCCCCTCTGAGACATGCTCTGTGACACGCTCTGGATCACTGAGGGACACGGCGCCTCACACCTGCCCTCTGCCCAGGGTGTCCCCACACTGCCCAGAGCTCCGGGTCCTTCCTTCCTTCTAAATATGACAGCCAGAGAAAGAGCAACGCATGGCTGTTACCAGTTTAGAGGCTTTCCAGTGAATCGCAGTCCATGGCCCCAGTTTGTGCTGATTCATCCTGTGCATCTTTGGCGCTGTCTTTGAAAAGGGCCAAAGCCCCAAACAAGCGCCAAAGCACAGCTGCCCACACAGCTCTGACCAGGACGGAGAGCTGTCAGTCCCGCTGTGCTGCACAAGCGCCTTCTCCAGCGGCCACTGGAGAACTTCCATAGCCCGTGGCACTGCCTGCAGCAGGGGGAATGGACTGGAGGGCTCTGTCAGCAGCTCCTGGACGCTGCATGTGCTCAAGGCAGGGGCTACTCTCCAGGACGCGTGGGGCAATCTCTGCACTCTCTCCTGGGCTCTGAATGTGATCAGCATCAGGGTCACCTGAGTGTTTTCTCTACCTAACTATTACCAATGATTAGATTTTTTAGCTTTAATCAGCCCCTGGTGAGTTGTTGTAGTTAATGGCCTCAGTGGGATCCAGTAATGTCTACAAAAATTTAGGGTTTCCTTCTGACTTTGACTTCTTCACTGATTTCTTCAATCTCCTTTCAACAGCTGCAGTTCATGGACTCAGCTCCAAGTACTGCATGAAGCTCATTAAAAAGCAAAAAGCCCTGATAAACCCAAACACTCCCTGCTATTTTCTTCAAGTGTCCATGGCTAATTGGTGAGGCTTGGGGAGTGTAGCTGAAAGCTGAAGAAAACAAGTATATACAAGTATTTCATCTTTTTAAAGTTTTCTATTATTATTCTAAAGAATAAGTGACAGCACAAGATCCAATTCATAGCCATCCAGAGTGACTCCTAATGAAGTCAGAACATGTAGGAAGAGCAGCATCCCAGAGATCAGATACCGTACGCACAGTCTTTCTCCCCACCTACCCATCCCTACTATTTCCCTCATCAGCCTCTCAGGAATTTAAATCACTCATGTTCAAAGCTAGCCTTAGTCCACCTAAGTCTGCACTCAAGGTTATAGCTCCCCTGCCCCAATTCTCAACTGCTTTACTTAGACATTTGGCTGCCAACAGACACAGGGAGATCTTCTTTTAGTTACAAAGAAACAAAAAAAATAAAGCAGAGTATAGTTTCATTCAAAATAATGACACTCTTTGAATGTATGCTAGGTCCATACAATCCGTACATATAGTAAGAACTTGGCTAATGGGGCAGACTACAGGGAGACAGAGCAAGCCTTAACCGCCCTAAAGGGCAAACCAGCTGCCGGGTCTCTGAGTATACAGAGTATTGGGAGGAGTCACAATGTGTCCAGATAGAGCACTAAAGGGGATGTTAGAAATTGCCACTTTAAACAGGACATGTGGGAATGGGAGACTTACATAGATGCATAGGAGACAGAGAAGAGAATGGGCCCAGACCCTCGCTTACAGCATCACTGATGAGCTGCCACAGACTGAACAAGCAACCCAAAGAAGTCCTTCCTTTGGCAGTGACCTGGAAAGCCGCATCTCTGGCAAGGTTCCAGGGAGATGGGGGTTCTCTTCTTTAAGATGGTCCCCAGGAGTATGCAGAGAGGAGGAAGAGCACAAAGGCAGGTTGCAGGGATATTCGCCAGCTTCATCAGCTGCAGAGCAGGGAGCTGGTCATCTCACAAACTGCTGATTGAGTTAAACGAGACAAGAGCCCCTGCGGCAGAGCCCAGCCCCACCGGGGCAGCCAACGCGCCCCGGGGCCCCAACCTGCCCCGCACACGGGGCCCGGCTGCCCCCAGCCCCGCGACGCCCCGCACAGCCCTGCAAGATGGCACCGCTCACGGCAGGGGAGGGCAGAGCTGCCGGCAGGGCAGGAGGCCGCAGCGTTGCCATGGCAGCTGACAGCCAATGGCTGCGCTGGGCACGATGAGGTCACTGCTGCCCCAGCCCCTGATAGGCCAGCTGCACGGAGAGGGCGTGGCTGCTGCTTGGGAGGTCCCCGCTGCGGGCAGAGCTGATTGGGCAGCAGCAGGGCTGGCTCTGCCTGGTGACTGTGAGGTCACCGCTCCCGCAGCGCCTCATTGGGCAGCAGCCGGGCCCTGCGGGGCTCTGCGCTGCTGAGATCATCTCCGCGGAGCAGCTGCTGAGCCCGGGCTGGGCTCCTGGCGGGGAAGGGCTGGGGAGGCCATTGCTGCCCTGGAGGGCAGGGCCAGAGAGCTGGGCGGGACGGCGCTGTGACGTCATGTCTTTGTGAGTGCCTGATTGGCCGGCAGCAGGCAGGCAGGCGTGGGCGGTGGGTGGGGGGTGTCTGTGGTGAGAGGAGCTGAGAGGGCAGCAGTGGTTCCTGTGTGGGGAAGGGGTTTGAGGAAGCTGCTGTCTCTGAAGGCCACAGGCAGCAGCAGGGATGTGGTGGGTTTGCACCTGTGAGGTCACCTCCATGTGAGGAGATGAGAGGTTGGGAGAAGTCCCATGTGCCTGTTGGAAGGTGCTGGAGGTCTAGAAGAGAATGGAAGGGGTGGAGAGTTGGGCATCCTGCATCTTGGGGCACTTTGGGCCGTCCTGTCTGGTGCCCTGTGTGGTGCTTATCCCTGTGTGTCCCTCATGCAGAGGCAGGTGTAGGCTGTCAGCCCTTGGGTTAGGTACGGAGGTTGTGGAGGGCTGCAGTGCTGGATGGCCCCAGTGTGTCCCCAGCGTCTTGGTGCTCTGAAGGGAGGAGGTGTCTGGAGAGAGCGGCGCTCCGCTCCCAGAGCCCAGCCTGCCATCGCAGGGTCCTTCTGGGAGAGCAGGGATGCAGAAACATTCTCCGATCTCCATGTTCAGGGATAATCCAGACCTCTGCTGGGACCTGCCTTCAGCAGGGCCTTGAATCCTCCAATGCAGGCACAAGGAATCTGCTCTTCTGAGACAGGCTGCACAGGCTCTTTGCTTTTAAAGTCTTCAGCAAAGTTTCTTGGTCTGTGCTGCTTGAGATGGAAATGATACATCAGAAAAGAATCAGTGTGCCCTTAACACATCTTTCTTCTAGAGGGCTTTGGCTGGGACACTGGTTCCTGCCAGACTCAAAACCATGGGTCAATCCAGGTAGCAAACGTGGGGAAGTTTTTCCAGATTCCGTGAATTTTGGCCAAGCTTTCTTTTGTCTGACCTGGAGGAAATCCGTTTCTTATCTTGGAACTTAGCTGGTCCTTGGGCTTTTCCATGACACCTCCAAGTAGTGTTTCTCCCCTGGGGGTAGTTCCTGGCACTCGGTCTGTCTTTCGGGTCCATAGAGCACCTTGGATCTCCCACACATTTTTGCTTCTGGGTGCCTCAGGACGTGCCCACACACTGCAGTGCTGTTATGCAGACTCCCATATGGAGCCCGTAAGGCACTGCCAGCCTCAGGAGCTGCATTTTGACTTGTTCACAAGGTGGTGAGATGACCATCTCCCAGCTGCTGAAGCTTGTGATCATCCCTACAACCAACGTTCCTCTCCTTCTAGTCTTTGCACAGTCCTGGGCCCAATCTTGTAGAAGGCAGACCCCATTCCCCTTGGAGCCTGTCAGAGATGGGACTTTCCAAGCCCCTGCAAAGGGAAGCATGGCTTTACTCATTTATTTGTTACTTATTCAGCCTTTATCATCCTGTCTATGGCACACTGAGCACCCCTTTGCACCTTGGAGTTTCTGCCCTTTCTCCTCTCCTCTCTCCCCTGTCTCCTCCATGTCTACTCAGTCAGCAGGGTCATGGGAAGTGCTGGTTTAGGGAGCTCCCTTGAAGCTCCAAATTGTGCAGCTGAAGGCTTGATGGAGGCCTTCCTTTGACATCCCCATGTTGTGCTTGGGTCGCTTTGAGCAGCCAAGAAAATCCCTCTTCTCTAGGGACTTGCATCAGAGCGTTTTGCCTGCTTTTGTACGGAAGCACAGAGAGGTCTACGATTGCCAAGAGCAGCACGGCCCACATCATGGCCCAGGACGCCTAGGAGTTGTGTGGCTCTCCCATTCCCACATGTCCTGCTTAAATTGACAAGTTCTAACGTGACCTTCACAGCACACGAGGCGGACATTGTAAAGCTGCAGCACTGGGAATCCTCCCGTTACCCTTTATTCACTCAGCAACCCAACTGCTGGTTTGCACTTCAGGGAGTTTAAAGCTTGCTCTGCTTTCCAGGAGCCTGTCCCCCACATTCTGCTTATATCCAGCCTTTCCTGTCTCTCCAAAAGATATGCAATAAGGCTCTCCCCTGTAGCAGGGAGACCTTATTGTTGGCATCTTGGACTTAGTCTACAGCCAAAGAGAATAATTATGCTTTATGAAATTATTCCTGCTCTGTTTCTCTTTCTATGCAATTAAGAAAAATCCTGTGCCTATTTGCAGCTAGTTCTCTAAGGAAAGCAAGTGTGAGCTGGGGCAGATGAACTGCAACCCTCAATTGCAGACTTCAGTGGAATAGGAAAGCTTCTAACAAGAGTGAGGGAAGTCCCCTGTGGCTGGTGAGAGAAATGGAAGGATTGGGAGGTGGAGAGGAAGAGTGTCCATATGGTGCCTTAGCTCCAGGACATGCTTTTCCTCTATGTCCAGCCTTCATTAGGAGTCACTCTAGACGGACACCAGCTGGACAATGTTGCTGTCACTTGCTCTAAAATTATAATAATAATGATAAAAGTCTTTAAAAGAAGAAATACTCGTAGTTATTTATGTCTCCACCTTTCAGGTACACTCCTGAAATGTCTCCAATTAACCATGCAAGACTTGAAGAAAATTACAGGGAGAGACATAGTTGGTCAGAACTTTTTGCTTTTTAATGAGTCCCATGGTGTGTTTGGTGCTGAGCCTATGAACTTCAGTTACTGAGAGGAGGCTGAACAAAACATTGAAGAATTCCAAGTCAGAAGCAACCTCCAAAGTTCTGTAGAGCATTAATGGGTCCCACTGAGAGTCGTTAGCAGCAAAGACTCCCCAGCTGATTAGAGCAGAAAATCGTAATCACTGGTAACAGGCAGGCAGAGGAAATGTGCAAGGTGGTTCTTATGCCACGTTAACCCTTGATGTGTTTTATCAGGCAAAATGTCCAAGCTCAGTCACTGAGCTTCTGGGAAGGGAAATCCTCTCCCCACATGTTTTCGGGGTCATCCTGGGGACAGTGTGTGGGTGGGGGTGTGCAGTGCTCAGTGCAGGACAATGATACAACACCTTTCAGGGTGTTGTCAAGGGGGACAAGGAGGTCCCAGGGTCTCCTGGCAGGCCTTGGTGGCAGAGACAACAGCCATAGCCAAGAGGATGCCGCCCTCCTTTGGGGTCCTTGAGCTTTGGCAGTGCCTTAGGCTGTCTCCAGCAGAGTCTGTCCTGTGCTGGCTCCTACCTGTGGCTGTGCCCATGCAGCCTGTAAACACCCAGCCCGCTTCCCCACTTTGGTCTCACACGGGATCTCCTTCCCTTCACTGATGTCTCTCCATCCCCATGGCTGTTCCTTGTAACACAAAGCCAAGGGATGATCCTTGCCTGGGGCTAGGTGGCCTGTTGCACTACAGCATTAGCCTTTCAAGTGACATTACCTCATCCTAAAGCCCAATCAGAAATTCCCAAGCTGGGGATATTTCAGGATATTTCATCTTTTCATGCTGCTTCCCACTGCCAAGGAAATCTCCTGGCAGCCCCATAGTGTGGGGAAGAATATAACCTTGTCTATCAAAACAGAATGGAACATGAGAAACTGAGGACTGACCTGAAGAGAAGGGCCTGCATGTTACAAGGGAGGCCATATGAGCCAGTGGTGCATGTTCACGTGAACAAGGCCAGACACCTATGGGGCTGCATTAGTAGTAGCATGGCTACCTAGAGGAGGGGAGCTGTTATCCCTCTCCAAGGGGGTCTTTGCATGAAGGCAGTGGTGGGAATCAGTTTTGGGGAACAGGTGTGAAAACTGAGGTGTCCTAGGGTGCTTGCCCATCAACCATTTCTGAAAGGCCTGATTTTTGTCTTGTTTCCCTTTTGAATGTGCTAGGAACATGGTGGCTGTGCTGGACACCCCATGCATCTGACATGGCCAAGTAGGCCTGTTGTCTTTTCATTAAACGAATGGTCTGCGGTGAATTATGCAAGGTCTTTGCAATGTCTGGTTCTGCAGAAGTCTGAGTGAGTGGAGCTCTAGAGGGTCATAGGCACTGAGATGTCAGATGGCCAAGAAGATTCTCCACCTGGCTGATACAGGAGATGGACATGGGTCTCCTCATTGCTCTCTCAGAGCAAGTAGACACTTGCACAAGTCTTGGACCAACCTTTGTCCCTTCTGAAGTCCAAAGGGGTGAGTGTGAGTGTGTAGCTGACTCCCTGCCACCATCTCCACTGACTACAATGGGAGCTTGGACAAGAAACTCCCATGCACATAGCTGTTTTCTGGATCCCAAAAGTTGGGCAGATAGAATCCTCTTCTGAGATTGGGGAGTGTTAGATGTGCTGGCATTGGATGTCCTGCTGTACTCCTCCAAATGAGGTCCTGAAGCATAAGGAAATGAACTTGCACTGTTCTCTGTCTCTGTGCAAGTGTTCCATCTGCTTATGAGATGAGAGCAGGGTCTTGTAGAGCAGGACACGTCCACCTCTCTTAGATAACCATCCTCTGATGAGACCAACTGCAATGTCTCAGTCTCTCTCCACGGCTAACAGAGAGACCATTGGTGACCATTTTGTGGACATGAGTGGACATTTGCCAGGGGTGGCAGGGGTGACCTTTCAGTACCTTTCAGGAACCATCAATCAGCCCTGGAGGCCCGTGATCATCTCGGAAATTCACAGGGGACTGAAAATGTCCCATCTCCAGCTGGGTCCCTGCTCCTGAGCTGGGCCTGGCTCCTGGGACTGCGGGAGCCCATGGCAACCTGGCAGGAGCTGCAGAGAGACAGCTCTGCCCAGGAGCAGCTCCTCATAAAGGAGCACCAAGACTCAGGGCACTGCCCGCAGGCACCAGGCTGGGACGAGTCGCTCATAAGTGAAAGGCAGGCGGGAATGGGAGGACACCCGAGAATCTCAGTGCAGGGAGAAATCTTCCGAGCCCTTGACACGGTAAGTCTGTGTCTGCAGGGCAACAGTGCTGTGGGTCCTGGAGGGATCTTCTGAACCTGGCACAGCACCTTCAGATCAATAGGATGTGTCACGGTGTCTCTCCCAGCCTCTCCTGTTTGAATTAGGGGGTTGCTTTAGAGCAGGGATTCCCAGCCGCACGTTCAGAGGGACAGGGCATCACAACTGCCTTCTCCCTGGATGCACCCAGGTGCTCATGGGCTGTAATACAGAGCCGTGTCCCAGTGCCCCAGGGTGCTGCGTGCCCGGGGCAGTGACTCTGCCCCCTGCGAGGGTCGGCACTCAGCCTGCCCCAGGAAAGCCTCACGGTGCTGCAGGGAGATGCTCTGGGTGGGAGGAGAGACCCCCATCAGGGCAGGCTCATTTTCTGAAGGAGCCTTTCCAAGAGGACAGTCAAGGCAGTGTTAATGTTAAAGACAAGGAGCTTTCTGGAGTCTGTTTTCATTTTCGTCCTGTTTGTAAAGGGCCAGGGGTGTATGGAAAGGAGATGCCGGGTTGGGGCAGGAGACTGAGACTCCCAGTCCCTTAAATGGAGAGATCTGTGGGGAACCTCAGCAAGTCCCTTACCCCTCCCTGACTGCAGACAGCACCAGCATCACCTTCTCTGGCCTCACCAGGGTCTGGCTGACCTTCTCCTCCCCACCTGCAAACACAGAGATGTCCCTGGGCTGCTGCAGAGCAGAGTGAGTGTCCAGAGGATGGGACAGTGTCTGTGACACTGACAGGGAGAAGACATGGGGCAGAGGAAGAGCTGCCAGCAGGAAAAGCTCCAGCAGTGGAGATACAATCAGCAAATGGGAGGGAACTATAATTGCTATGAGAGGTGGGATTTGGATCAACCCAGTCAGTCCCTACAATGCAGACTTCTTCCTCTAAGCAAAGCCCCGTGTCTCCTCTCCCACCCCTCAAGGCCATGGAGTCCTGGCCACGAGCCCCCTCCTTGGTAGAAGAGGGGCTGTGTCTCTCCTGCAGCCTGGTCCTTTCCCAGTGCAGGACAGGGGACTGAGAGGGACTGTCCTCAGATGTCACTGTCTGGGGGGTGGCGTGCACAGCTGGGGGAGCTGAATGCTTTCCTCAGTGCTCCTCTGTCTGCTGCTCCTTGCTTTCCCTTGCCAGAAGGTTCATCCTGTTGCTTTTCATTCCTTCACCTGTCTGTGCTGATCTGGTTTTGCTCTCTGGAGCTAAGGAGGGGAATTCAGCTGCAGTTCAGGCAGTAACTTCCCTCTCCCACTGCATTCCCTCAAGCAACAGTGAAGACATTTAGGTGATGTGAGGATGGGGTCCGTCTTAGTGGAAATGAGATGCCCAGAAGGGGTCAGTTCAGCCCCTGCCTTCACTGCACTGTTCCTCTCCCTTGCTGGAGTGGGAACAGTGGTGACTGATTCAGGTCCAGACACCTCTGTTGAAGAGAGCAGACTGGAAGGGGGGTTAGATTAATCCCTCCCAGTGATCTTCCCTCTCAAACAGAGCTGTCATGAGTGTGGCCTCTCTCCCTCTCCCTCTCTCCCTCTCTCTCTCTGTCACAATAGTAAGTGGAGAATATTCCCACTTCCCTTCACTTCACCAAATCCCGTTCACTCAGGTCACAGTACCCATCCCCAGGTGTCCCCTGCAAATGCATGAGTCAATTTGACACCTCCGTTTACACGCCCCAGTAGAGCAGGACTGACTGCCCTGGAGGCAGGCAGAGAGGCAGAGCACACTCACCCAGCACAAACCAGAGGTCAAGAAAGGGAGCGGGACAAGGTAAAGGAAAGGACCCATGTGGGGGTACCATGAGGAGTGGAATGGATTTTATTCAGAGAAGCTTGTTCTAACTTTAACTTGTTGATGCTTTTTCCTCATTGGAGAATGCGCTGAATCAAGATTAAATGTCCAACAGCAGCTCCCTCAAAGAGTTCCTCCTCCTGGGATTCTCAGACAGGAGGGAGCTGCAGCTCTTGCACTTCTCGCTCTTCCTGGGCATCTACCTGGCTGCCCTCCTGGCCAACGGCCTCATCATCACAGCCGTAGCCTGCGACCACCGCCTCCACACCCCCATGTACTTCTTCCTCCTCAACCTCTCCCTGCTCGACCTTGGCTGCATCTCCACCACTGTCCCCAAATCCATGACCAATTCCCTGTGGGACACCAGGACCATCTCATACTTGGGATGTGTTGGGCAGGTCTTTTTCTTCCTTTTTTTAGTTTCAGCAGAGATTTCTCTCCTCACAGTCATGGCCTATGACCGTTATGTTGCCATCTGCAGACCCCTGCACTATGGGACTCTCCTGGACCGCAGAGCTTGTGTCAAAATGGCAGCAGCTGCCTGGGGCTGTGGGTTTCTCTACGCTCTCCTGCACAGTGGGGACACATTTTCCCTACCCCTTTGCCAAGGCAATGTGGTGGAGCAGTTCTTCTGTGAGATCCCCCAGATCCTCAGGCTCTCCTGTTCAGGCTCCAACATCAGCGAAGTTGGTCTTCTTGGGGTTAGTGTCTGTTTAGCCTTTGGCTGTTTTGTTTTCATTGTGGTCTCCTATGTGCAGATTTTCATAGTTGTACTGAGGATCCCCTCTGAGCAGGGCCAGCACAAAGCCTTTTCCATGTGCCTCCCGCACCTGGCCGTGGTCTCCCTGTTTGTCAGCACAGGCATGTTTGCCTACCTGAAGCCCCCCTCCATCCCCTCCCCATCACTGGATCTGGTGCTGGCTGTTCTGTACTCAGTGTTGCCTCCAGCAGTGAACCCTCTCATCTACAGCATGAGGAACAAGGAGCTCAAGGAGGCACTGAGGAAACTCATCCAATGAATCTAACATCAAAAATAATATCTGTCCCAGGGGATTTAGCATCAAGGATATGTGTTGTTCATTTATTTATTTCTTACTTTCATTCTGTTACATTCCTGTAAAGGAAAATACATGTTCTGGTTCATGCCGCTTGTTCTGAGGAATCTCTCATTTGAATGTGGCTTAGGTATGTTCAATTCCAACTGAATCTCTTTCCCACCCTGACAAGCAGAAGTTGCTGGAGGGACTGCAGGCCCAGGGGTCTCATGCTGCCCTGGGCAGCAGGGTGGGCAGAGGGACTGCAGGCAGACCGGGAGGGTATCTGCTGGGCACAAGAGCAAAGGGGATAGAGTGATTGGCCTCAATGCAGGGTCTCCTATCTCTTGTCAGGGACCTTCTGCCCTTGCGCTTGCCCTGACTGATGCTGTGGACATAGTTGAGCTGGGTCCTGAGCTGGTCTTGTCACCATTCTGCAGAGATGACTTCCCATCTCCAGCTAGGACATGGCCCTCCCTATAGTCTGGAAAGTCGTGACAAGGGAAGCTGGGAATGAGCAAGTCCCAGAGAAGGCCGTAGGTGCAAAAGGTGTCCATATGTACAGAGCAGAAACTTTCCTGACAGACGGTTTAGAGGTGTGAGGAGAGCTTCAGATTCAGGCAGCCTGCCCAGGAAGGCTGCATGCAGAGTCCTATAGGCATGAAGAGGCAAGATCAGCCACATGGTTGTGAGCTTATAATGCCCAGGATGCAGGCAGGGCCAGCAGTGCAGGGATCTACCGGGAGAAGATGCCATCCTCCAGTGCCCAGACAAGAGGAGCAGAGCAGGTTTGTGGATTGGAACTGGGGTCAGGCAGAGTCCAGAAATGGCCAGACAACACTGGAGGGCTCCAGCCAGCCCTGCTTTGTGTAGGAGGTTGGACTGGAAAACTCCAGGGGTCCCTTCCCACAGCAACTTCTCTGCAACTCCATGGTTTCTCACTCCTTAGCCACAGATCCACAAGCACTGGAAGCTCACTGTGCATTGGAAGCCCAAGAAGACCCTGCTGCTCCTACTCTTGAGCAGCAAGCAAGCTCCAAACACTTTATCACCCTGAATAACAGAAGATGCTAAGCACGAAAACTAAGCTCAGACATGACAATGGGTTCAAATTCACTGGATTCAAAGCCATAAAACGCTTCTCAGTTTCATTGCTGAGAAGAAGACGGCCTCCCTGATTTGCCACTGTTGGCATGTGGACAATAGCTTTATTTATTCACTTGGAAGGAAGATTTCTTTAAAATTTCCGCTTTTGCAGCATACTGTCAGCGTGTTCACCATTGGAAGCCCTGCTTTATCTCCATCAATGACTCTATGCACTCTTCTGAAGAAAATGTATTTTCTTTTGATTAATTAGACATTTTCTGCTACCTCTTTCTTTGCTGAAGGAGTCTTCCATGATTGAGAATTATTTCAAATAAATTATATATGCTTATATCACACTTTTTTCTTCTTGTCTATCACTGAAATAATATATCCCCCCAACTCTACTGTCTTGATGTTTCACTTCTATCTTCACTGAGGTTGTTACATTGCAAAGTGATCAGCAGAAGCATGCAGGGGTTAGATGGAAAAATATTTTAGAGAAATAACTAATAAACACTGAGATCCTTGCAGTGGGCAGTGCACACTGATGTGGCCGTTCTGCCATGGGTCAGCGTGGTGCAGCACCACCAGGGCCTTGGTGCCATCTCAATATCAGCATCCTGCAGCCGCTGCACCACATCAGGGACCAGCTCCCAGCATCTTCCTCGCCTGCAGGGAGACACACAGTGTGTTCCTCCGAGCACTGGGGCTGGAAGGGTTCCAGACACAGTCATTGTCAGAGAGCACCCACTCACTGTAGTGAGTTTTTTGGAGAGGACAAGCAGGCCATGCAGAGCCAGCCAGCACAGGACCTGCTGTTCATGGCCCAGCTGTGCCTGGCACAGGCTCAGTGCCACCCCATCGGCCGCCGTGCACAGATCTGGGCACCGCAGCAGCTGCAATGGCACTGGCCAGAGTGGCACTGAGATGGGGACCACCCTTGCATGGGGACCCCAGCCCACAGCATGGCCGTCTCACTGCCACTTCACACTGGTCCCCAACCCCAGTCCCATGGGCAGCCCTTCAGCTGATGCCCTAAGGCCTTGTCCTCTTCTGCATCACCGGGTCCTCGCTCCACATCTTCACTCCGAGCTATAGCCCCTCATCTCTGGCACTATGGGTGTCTCCTCATCATTGTCCCCTTGCCCACAACCCTCCACGCCATGCCTGCTCCCTCATCACCACCCCATGGCCCCATCCCCATGTCCTGCTCCTTCTGCAGCCTTTTGGCCTTTCTTCAGAGGACACGGAGTGCTGAGGGCCGGCACAGGGGGTGCTCGGAACACAGGGGACAGTGTCTCAGGAACTGCCTGGGGGTGAGAGGGGCTGCTCATTAGCTAATGACACCAGCGTGACCATGAAGAGCCACCTTGGAACAGAGAGTCCGTGTGCGGGTCCGAAATAGGAAGGTGTGTGTGGGGAGCATTCCGGGGAAGCGGGTCCCGATGCTGCAGCTCCCAGCGCTGCGACTCGAGGCTCTGGGCAGCCCCCACTCACAGTTCAGGCACCTTGCACTTGTGCTGGTGTTGTCTACACAGCCCCGCAGCAGGCAGAAATGGTGCTAATGCAGCAGTGGAGATGGTTGTGCCATGTCTGGCAAAACTCAGACCTTCCTGCCATCCGTACCATGAGAGTAATGCTTGTTGTGTAAAAGAAGAAAGTGGTCATGAGGTATTTGTCATAGTTATTTTGCTTAAATAAACCCTAGATTCTCTCTCTCTCTCGTTTGCCTCTCTTTTTTATTTATTTTATTTTTTTACTTTTACTCTAGGACATAATGAAGATGTATATAGTAGCAAAGTGTAACAGAGCCTCAAATAACGGTGTGATTCTCAGCATGATTGTGCTGTTCATGGACCACTAATAAAGCAGTGTTTGTTGTCCCTGCTATTTAGATTGACTACATTGACTGCTTTCTGTGGAGGGTTCTGAAATGGAGGGTAGATCAAAAACAGCTCTCCATGACTCTAGGGGATCAATGATCCAAACACTTCTAAAATCTCTGTTGTATTTTGCTAAAAATAACAGTAGGGAATTAGAAACACATGTGCCAAAGCTGGTCCTTCATGCTGCAACCCCAAGGCCTGAGCCTCTATGAGGTAGAAGGTGGTGGAGATGTGGGATGTTAACAAGTGTTTGCAGCACCTTCAAGGACTGCACTGCTAAAGAACGTGGATTCTAGTGGAGTTTTGAATAAAGAGGATTCCTCCTTCCTGGTTTGCTAGATAGGACACTGCTGCGGTTTTTTGTTCCTTTGTCCTGCCAGCAGCAAGACTGGCCATGTGCTTCCAGGAGGCTGCACACACTCTGTACGGTCATGGTCGATCGCCAAAAGTCAACTCGGGCAGGGGCAGAGCAGCTTTACGGGCAGCACAGAGCGACTAGCAGCGCTCATAACCACAAACGATACGAACAGCCTGGTCCTGCTCTTGCTCAGCAGCTACTCAGACTCAAGGCTTGCAGGAGGTCTCATACGCACTCTCGCATGGAGGTTGCTATTAAGGTGGTTGCCTCGACATCTGCAAGCCCCCGAACCCCCGTCTTCACTCATGAAGAACAACAGGCATGCTCACCCAGAAAATAGCTAGGACTTCAATTATTAATTATTAACTTAATAAGGCAATAGGATAGACTACAGTGACCAGGCACATGGCTTGGCTGTACAGGTGTACTGGCCAACAATTTGCTTATACACAACTGGTCCATTTTATTTCCTCTGCCTCTATTTCCCCGTGCTTTTTCTTCCATGATCCAGCTTGATCCTTCCCTTTCTCCGGCTTTGTCACCTATCAGATAAGCCTCCCATCTTGTCCTTTTCTCATATAATGCTCCTTTAAGCACCACTGAAATCCAGCCCCCCCTTACAGTGCAGTCGGTAGCTTGGCAGGGTCATCTTCTGCTCCCTGCAATGTCCAATGGTTTCTTATGCCCACTAGTTCCTCAGGGCCTCTTCAGTTATGTTTACCCCAAGCCAGAGCCTGCGGTTTGCCTGCACAGCCCCACCGCACACTGCCAGTGAAGCTGGGGGCCCAGATGGGAAGACCCAAGGCCACCAAAGCCTTCACTGTGGGGCAGAAGGACCCAGCCCAGAGTTAAGACAGCCAAGCTGCTCAAGAGCATGGAAGACTCCTTCACCAAAGAAAGAGGTGGTAGAAAATGTCTAATTAATCAAAAGAAAATACATTTTCTTCAGAAGAGTGCATAGAGTCATCGATGGAGATAAAGCAGGGCTTCCAACGGTGAACATGCTGACAGTATGCTGCAAAAGCAGAAATTTTAAAGAAATCTCCCTCCCGAATGAATAAATAGAGCTATTGTCTGCATGCCATCAGTGGCAAATCAGGGAGGCCACCTTCCAACACAGCAATGAAACTGAGAACTGTTTTATGGATTTGAATCCAATGAATTTGAACGCGCTGCCATATCTGTGCTTAGTTTTCATGCTCAGAAAACTATCATCCTGCTATTCAGGCTGATAAAGTGTTTGGAGCTTTCCTCAACAGTCCTTGGACATTGTCCCCAGAGGTTTCAGCTGAATTTCAATAGATGACTTATGAAAACTTGCTTGTGCCAGCATGCTAGTCAGCACAGACGAGCAGTCTGTGTTTCAATCCAAAGACGTATTCAGTTCAACATTTTATTAATATATATATATTTAAAGTATATTTAAAGATTTTGTTTATAATAATCCCCTGTAACAAGATTCACAATACACCTTCCTTGCTGTCGCTACCATAATCAATTATGTTCAGAAGAACAAAAATCTCCTGAGGCACCTGTATTTAAAGCAACACATATATGTGTGTGATATAATATATGGTACAGAAAAGCATCATGACTGGGGAAAAAGAAAAAGCTTTGCTCGACCAATGGCTTCCTTCAGGACCAGTTTCACAGTCTTGTTTCTGAGACTGTAGATAAAGGGATTTAGGAATGGGTACAGGACAGTGTTCAGCAAAGCTACAATTCCGTTGGTCTGTAAGGAAGCATCTTCTGGGGGCCGAGCATAGAGAACAAGGCAACTTCCATACACGACGGCTAAGCTGGTGAGATGGGAAGAACATGTAGCAAAAGCTTTCTTCCTCCCAGATGCTGATGGCACATTCAGAATACAGAGGAAGATGCACATGTAGGACACCGAGGTTAAACATAAGGAACCCAGCACTACAAATGAAATCAAAATAGAGTCTGCTTTCCAAAGCCACCTGGTGTCAGAGCAGGACAGTTTGAATAAGGGGGAGTTGTCACAAAAGAAGGGGTGGATCTTGTTGGGGCCACAGAAAATAAGCTTTGAGAGCAGAACCAGGCGGTTAGCTGAGACGATGAAGCCTGTGACCCACACAGCAACAACCAGGTGGGTGCAGAGCTGCTGCTTCATGATGGCAGCGTAATGCAAAGGTTGGCAGATAGCAACGGAGCGGTCGAAAGACATGACAACAAGGAGAACAAACTCTATACTGCCCAGGGCAAAATAGAAATAGGACTGGGCAAAGCAGCTGCTTAATGAGATTGTTCTCCTCCCAGAGCTCAGAATCACCAACAATTTAATGGTTGTGGTGGATGTAAACCAGGTTTCCAGGAATGCCAGATTACTGATGAAAAAATACATGGGGGTTTGCAGTCGGTGATCCACATGGAAGAGAAAAATGACTGCTGTATTTCCCATGACTGTTGTCAGATATATGAGTAGAAGGAGCAAGAAAAGAAACAGCTGTAGTCTCTGATGAAGCCCTGAGAAACCCTCCAGGATGAACTCAGCAACTGCAGTTTCATTTCCTGCTCCCATGCCCAATTTCAGTGTATCCTGATGAGACAGGAGCATGAAGAAGAAACAAGCACAAGAATGTCACAGTCTGACAGAAGGGTTTCTCCTTCCTTCTTTGCTCCCTTCTTGCTTCCTATGTACCACAGACAGAAATATTCCCCTCAGCGATTCATCACACTCTGAGTCCTCTGCTTCACATTTCACTTATACGGTCCCCAGAGATTTTACTGTCTTCTTTCTACCCTTCCAGCCACTCACAAAGGATTCCTTCTCAAGTGCCTATAGAGTTTGTAAACTATTTCATGCCATGCTTAGAAAATTCCCATCACAGATGTGATGGGAACACACTCGTGTTTCAAAAGTCCAACTCATCTCCCAGCAAAAATTCTATTCTCTGAAGATATCAGATCACCCATGTAGATAAACATTTTGAAAGTTTTCCCTCCTGCCTTTCAGTACTTGCCTATTTTGACTTGGAACATATGTATGGCTGTTAATTTCCAAACAAGCTAATATCTGGCATCTCTTTTGTAATTCCTTACTTTCTTCCACAACTTCTTCCTCTCCATTTCTCCAGAAACATTGGGAAAAATGTTGTTATTCAGTGTCCTGACCTAAATTACTTGCTTTCCCTTTAGGGTAAGGTGGAAGTCTTACCATTTTGAAGAGCTTGAAGTCTGTCCTTTTGATTACTGCCCTAGGAAACATCTGGAACAACAACAAAATACTGAGTAGGGTTATATCTTAGATGTATAAAAGTCAGGCACTTCTATTTGGGCAAGCTGGCATGCTCCCATACTGTCAATGCCAAGAGAGAGAAGAGTCTGGCAGAGACTGGCAACACTTCTTTCACCTGCTGATATCCGTGTGAGAGGACCCAGTCTCTAGAGCTCTCTGTCCCTGTTGAATCCATGTGGAGCCTCAAATGAGTACGGAGACCAGCTGCTCACAGACACCTCTAATGAAGATGAAGAAACTCACTAGTTCAGTCTCAAACCTCTCAATTGATCTAGTAGCTAATTTCTTTTCCAATCCAAAGACTACGCCCAACAGAAGAAAGCCCAAGGAAAACATAAGGAATAAATACAGACATTTTTCTTTTCCACCTCTGCATATAGTTTTAGGCATACAAAGGAAAGAAGCAGAAGGCTCCACAAATGAGATGCCTCAAAAATGCAAGGGCAGGGAGTAGAAGGAGATGATGGGTTTGAAGCAGAGAAATAAAGGTTCTCCACAGACTCTGTTGTCTGCCCCCCAGACCACGTGTCAGAGCATAACAGGTGGCTCTTACACTGAGGGTAAAATGGGAAGCTCAGTATTGGGCAATACCCCATATTTGTATTGGTGCTTTAGACTGGAGCTCAGCTTAGTCCTGGGTCCCAATTGTCCTTTCTTCCTCCCTGCTTCCAGTCTGCCACAGGGGAATCTCTGGACTGGGTTTATCTGGAAGATTTTCTGAAATGCAACCATTATGTGAGCATTATGTGAGCTGTAATTATGTGAGCAAAAGCTCAAGCCCAGTCACTTGCATCACTGTAGCCTTCATGAATCAGAGGTGGGAGGAACAGAAAGGTCCAGGTCCCACATTTGCAAATCCAGACAGCTGCAGGAAGTACTTTGAGGACCTGGTTTAGTTCTCCAGATTGAAATTCTGAGGATAGCAGCGGGACTGGGTGGCCCTGGTGTCTTCTCTGCTCTCACAGCAACTGAGATTTCATCCCAATGCTGAGGAGCTAAAAAGAAAGTTCAGGTACAGGGGAAAAATGCAGAGAAATACTGTAAGTCTTGTTCAGGCCAGATGTCATGGGATCAGCTTCTGGGGGCATTTCCATGGTGGAGGAGATGTGCCTCATGACAAAGCCACTTTGTCCTGTGCTCAGATAATCAGCCCTGATGTGAGTCTGCCAAGGCCTTTACATTCCCAGACTGAAATCCTTGTTTGAGTGCCCAGAAAATCTACCTTGTCTGGAAGGGACCTCTCCAATGCAGCTGCCCTCCGCTCCATGAGAAGCATCAGGAAAAGAATCCTTCCCAGGTGCTGCTGATTACTGAAGAAAGGATCTTGCCAGAGAGTCTAAAATCCACTTATATTTGGAGATGTGTACTGGTGGGAATCCTGGCCTACATTCCTTTCTTTTGATTCATTTCTACTTTCTTCCTCCACCTCTCCCACAGAAATTTATTTGACTCAGTGGTGTGTGTCACAAGCCCATGTCATGAGCAATCAGAGAACATATCCAGCCCAATGGCTCAGGCTTTGGGATCCTTGGCACCTCAGAAGGGTCACTGCCACCCAGACAGTGAAGAAGACATCAGGTACTCTATAGTCCTGAATTAGGACTGAATCACAGATGATTTTCTCCTTCAAATCAAACTTAGACTTCATTCCACAGCCAATGGTAAGCTTTGGGGGTTTTGGAGAGTCTTTTTTTCTACCTTTTTGGTGTATTTGAGTATGAGTCCTACTGCTTTAACCAAAAAGACTTGCAAAAGCATGTTCTACCACTAAAAGTATCATAATGCTCTCACCCTTGAGGAAGTCTAGGTACCTCTGCCTCCAGTCACCTGCCACCTGGCATTAATACCATGTTTTTCTGGCTGTTTTAAGATGTTTTCAGCACCTAGGACATTGATCATACTGTTCTTTCTTAGGCCATTTCTGCCTTTTCTTTATTTTGCTCCTCTTTGGTTAAGGCCATCAGGATACTTCAGTACCCCACTGACCTCTTGGCAAGTTATTGTCCACCAGGCCCCACCACGTCTTTCGCTACAGAGCTTCTCTCTATCCACTCAGCCCCACCTTGTCCTCCTACATGGGGTTATTTCATTGCAGCTACAAGACTTGTGAGAATTCCCCGTGTTTCCATCAGCCCATATGAGCTGTGGCCTGTTGCTGTCCCTCTGCTTAGCAGCCCTGTCCTCCAGAATGTCAACCACTCATCTCAGTTTGGCTTTGTCCATGAGCTGGATCAGAGTACGCTTCATCTCCTCATCTAAACCATTCATAATGACAACCAACATTGGCTTCCAGTTCTGAAGAACATCACTGGTAACCATTAGTCACTTGGATTTGCATCACTGTTCCCTTCTCTTTGAACAAGCAGCCTCCAGCTCATTTTCAGGCAGTGTCTGTAGGGCTGTGCCAGCTCCTGCTGCACTGTTGGTCCTAACAGTGTGGGGACAGGAGACAGGGCAATGTGGAGGTAGTGGCGATCAGTAGGGACAGGGGTGAAGAGTAGTGGGGGCTGCAGCGAGGGGTCATGAATGATGCTGCTGCAGTGCAGTGGCTGTTGTGTTCACCTCCCATACAGAAGCCCCACACTGACGTCAGACAGGCACAGGCCATTCCCTGGGTGCCCGTGCGACCCTCCCAGCAGGACAGGGCTCTACAAGGAGAACGCTCTGCACGTCCCGGTGCTCAGGGCAGCTCCCCGAGGCTGGCACAGCTTTGCCTGAGGGACCTTCTGGTCTTCACCCTGTACCCTAGTGTGTCTGGAGCAGGGACAAGAGCTTGTGGGGCAGCATGGGGAGAGCTGCCCTTGCAATTTCCCTTTTGCAGGGGAGCAGTGAGGAGCCCTGTGGCTCCCATCCCTGGTGCCCTGCACACAGCCCCATGGCCCTGCTGTGCAGGCTGCGGGAAGCCAGACATGGCTCCTGAAGGCTTCAGTATGAGTCTAGCAGAAATCACTTTATTCGCGTTACAGCAGTCTATTTATCTACTACATTTCTGTTAAGTTATCCAGCCACGCGTACACTTACATTGCGATTGGTTGCATACTACTGTCCACACATCTTCTACTGTACTAGGTTGGCTGTAGATATCGGGGGCACACGTTTACATGATTGGCCCGCACACAGTCCTCTATCCTGCACTGATAAGCTTGTTTACAGGTTCTTCCTCTCCTACTTCTGTGTTCTTGCAGCTGGTGACTTTCCCATGATCTTTTCGCCTTGTTCTTAGTCCGCCTCATCGTATTCATCTTCTATCAGGAAGCCTCTGTTACTTAGATATGCTCCCACAATTCCCCCTTTTTGTTCTTGAACCAGCCAAACCTTCTTTACAGCATTCTCAATCATATTGGATACACATTTCAATAAACAAGGCACAACTAGCAGAATGCAACATAGAATCAACAACACCATTCCAGCACTTCTAAACAATGAGCGAAACCATCCCGAAATTTCCCATCCATTTAATGAATTGTCCAACCATGACAGAAACTCATCCTCTGTGACTTTATGCAAAATCTTTTTGTGATCCCAAATGTCTTGGACATCCGTGAGTATTTTTCCGGACTGATCAATATTAGATAGGTATTTGTGGTGGCTCTTCCAGTGTTGGTCTCCTACTCCCACAAAATAGCTACTTGCAGAATTTATATCCCTGCTATGGTTCAATTTAAGCTTTATGGTCGTCCAATGGCCTGTTTTGTTTTGAAAGGTGCCTAGATTCGGGCCTGATAAGTTATAATATATATAAGGCACCATGTTGCTAACCAATTGAAGTATAAAGGGTGTTCCTTCCATTGCGACATTCTCCTGTGTACACTGATACGACGTGCTGAGTAGGCTATACGGATTCAGGTCTGTCCAGTTGCTTAGAGGAATACCTAACACCAGTGCATCAAATTGATCTGCTGTCTCACAAAGCCAACAACTCTTAATTTGGGTATAATTAATGATCTGCCTAAGAAGCATAACATATCCATTAGCGTTAAAAGCAGCATCAGCTCCTATAATAGCATTAAAAGCAACATTACCTCCTAAAGGCCACAATATACAGCTAATACTAACAGTAACACTTCTTCCTCCCTTGTAGTTCTTCTGCAGACTCACACTTTCCACAGCTAGGGTACCAGCTGCTTGCCTGCTATGTCTGATGTATGTGAGTTTGCTTCCAGCCAAGGTCTCACCCATTTCGCTGGCACCCATCTGGTTCCAGTATCTGTAACGACACAAGCATACCCTTTTCCCCAGGTTATCAAGTCCAAAGGTCCCGTCCATTCTCTCGTGTTTCAGTCTCTCAGCATCACCTTACACGGCCCGATTTTACTTCTGTCAGTGCTCCCTTTAGCCCAGCCCCATGTTTGACCATTGGAGGGACTAGGCTGTCCCGGGGTAGTCTCAAAAATTTTAAAACATATGCTGCTTTTGCCAATCTCTCTGCAGGCATAATTCCCAATTCTCCCCCGTTTTGCTTTTGAAGCTGGTGTTTCAGTGTTTGGTTCATACATTCCACTATGGCCTGCCCAGTAGGGGAGTGTGGAATGCCCGTAACGTGCTCTATGCCCCAAAGATGGAAAAACTCTTGTGTCCCTCGTGTGACATCCATTATCAGTTTTTACCCTTTGTGGGACTCCCAATGCTGTCATAGCCACCCGTATGTGGTGTTGAATATATTTGCTGGATTCACCCGTCTGTGCCGTGGCCCAGACAGCCATAGGAAAGCAGTCGACTGACACATGGACATATTTTAGTCTGCCGAACTCTGGTATATTGGTAATGTCCATTTGCCAATGGACGGTTCCAATGGACCGGTACCTCTGGGATTCACCCCAGTCGGGCGGCCAGCCGTGAATTGCTGACAATCAGGACAAGCTTGTATAATCCCTCATGCCACAGTGTCTGTCAGGTTAAACTGTCATTGTAGCGCCTTGGCATACTGATGGAAAAATTGATGGGAACGCTCAGCCTGTTGAAACTTATCCAGCATGGGGTCTGTCCATGCTGGAGCTACCAGCCAATCTGCCCGTTGGTTTCCCTCGGACAGCTCACCTGGTAAATTCATGTGACTTTGAATATGTGTAATAAAATATGGCGCCTCACGTATGTCGAGCATGAGCCAGATTTTTTTAAAGAGGGCAAACAGAGCTGCATTGCTAACTTCTTTCAGAATTGCGCGTTCCATGTGTTGAACAATACCTACTACATACAGAGAGTCACAGACCACATTCAGGGCCTGATCCTTCCAGCGCTGAAAAGCCATGACGACAGCACGTAATTCTAGTTGTTGAGTGGAACCACTAAAGTCCGATAGCACCACCTCCTTCCAGATGTTTCCCTCTTTCCAGGTTAATGCTGACTTCTGTGATCTCCCTCCGGCGTCCATAAACACAGTCACTCCCTTAACCAGCACTGGGGATCGCCGAGGAGGGCGCTCTTTGAACTGTCCAAGTTCGGCCGCGGTCATAAAACGATGGGGTGGCAGGTGGACTCTAACCTGCCCTGGATAGTCCAAGAGGGCAACTTGAAGTGGCACAGAGTTCTGTAAAGCCCACTGTAGGTATTCTGCAGCCAATGGCACAACGATAAAACTGGGTTCAAATCCTGCTATTTCCACTGCCCGAGATCATCTTTTCATTATCAGCTGTGCAAAAGCTTCTAAACGAGTTGACACCGTACACTTGGGTTGAATAGGCAAAAAAATCCACTTCAGTATATGAAGGGGATCTTAATAGCAGCAGTGGGTAGTGGTTGTGGTTTAGCAAGAGCAAAGGTTTATCAGGGTCCCAGTGGCTGGCATATGCAGTTGATACCCTTGATACGCTTTTGAATACCCTTTGTAGTGCTAGTTTTGCTTTGGGGGAAAGCTCACATGGGGCATCAACTCCGCTTCCCCACCGAAGGAGTTGTATGAGGGGTTCTATATCCGCGTTGGAAATACTGCACACCGAGTGTACCCAATTAATATCGCCCAGAAGCTTCTGTACATCGTTTAGGGTAGTGACTTCTGTTCGCAGAAAGAGCTTTTGTGGCCTAACAACTGTTCTGGCAATCTCCTAGCCCAGGTAGTGCCAAGCTGGCTGCTGTTCTACTTTCTATCTGTAGCGCTATCTGTAGACCTCCCGCTCCTAGGATCTTTTCCATCTCCGTCAGCAGACTTTCTGCCTCCAGATGCTTTCCAGCTACTAAGATATCGTCCATATAATGGTAGATCAGTAGTTCAGGGTGTATCTGACGGATCGGAGTTAATGCCCACAAGACATAGAACTGGCACAGGGTGGGCGAATTTTTCATACCCTGGGGAAACACTACCCAATGATATCGCTGCATAGGGGCTTGTTTGTTTGGTGAGGGTACAGAGAACGTGAGTATTTCATGATCCTCAGGATGCAATGGTATGGTAAGAAATCAGTCTTTTAAATCAATCATTAAGATGTCCCAGTCTTTTGGGGAGGGTCTCTATTTCCATTTCTATTTATGTTTGCACAGCTTCAATTTGGTTTCCTCCCCCAAAATTGCTTGGGATTTCCATATATTAAGGAGGCCTCTGCTCCAGTAGCAACTGGGGCTTTTAAAATTTGTAAGGACTGTTGCCGGTCCTTCCGTGTCAGTCACACTGGAACCTGGCCGTCGCTTCATTCTTGTTTTCTATGCTGAAGTATTTCCCTAGTTTCTTTCCAAGGATACAAGTCAGAGTACGGCTCCAAGTCCTCCACTGGTGAGGGGCAGTGCACGGGGTGGGTGGTGAGGGGCGCCACAGTCTGAGTTATTCCTGGCTTTCCCGCTTTCAAATTCTGCACTTTCTTGTTGTGCTTATTCAGCCCTCTCTGCTGATACATATTACACAATAAAGATCTAAAGACCACACACACAAACAGCACAAACACAGTTTCTATCCAGTGGCACGACCTCATGTAGCTGTGCACTCCACTAGTGAGTTCCACCGTCTCAATTGCCAAATGCCATCCTTGTCGCCAATTAGGTTGCAAATGGGCTTGGGATTCGGCAATAATCACACAAAACAAGGTGGCTACGGTGAGCCTTTATTCAGGTGAACGCACATTAAAGAAGCAAAGTATAGATGATCACTCTTGAGGTAATACTTGTCGGCAGGACACTGAGACTGAACATTCTCTCGAGCTGGCAGATTAGAGGGTTGCTGACAGGCTGCTGCCTTGGCGGGCATCCCTGCAGAGACAATGTAGGCCTCAGTGTAAGGAGTCTCAGTCCCCCCTTTCTCTCCACACTGTCTGTTTATGCCTGGTGCATCCTGCCACGTAGGGCCAGTACGTGCCAGCAGGCAGACCGGGGGGCGGACAAACTCCACCTCAGTCACGTAACCTTCCCTCCTGGATGCACAGGTGTGCATACCAGTAAGGGGTCCCAGCCTTCAGTGTGAGGGTCCTGCCTTTCCCATCTCCCTCCCTCTCGGGTGTTTGACCTTCAAACTAGTTTAGAGGATGTTTGCAGTTAAGTTGGCTACAAACCTGGTCGAGCAGCCGCCTTCAAGTGCTTTTGGAGGAGGTCGGCTGTGAACCTGGCTGAGTAGCCGCCTCTGGGCTCCTTATCGCTCAGCCCAGGGGGGCAAACATCTTCTTTGTCAGGATCTGGATTCTATTTCCCACAATAGTTTTTATGACTCTACAGATCATACAAATTTCCACCTCCAATACATGCCACCCTGGGATTTGTAGAGGACCCGAACAGATAACATTTTCATAGAAGTTTTAACCATACCTCGTGTCAGCATCATTATGCAAAGGATACAACAAATAATACAGATGAACATAGCAAATAGAAATAATAGCCCTAATAACGGTTTCTGTCCTCACTTAAAGCATTACAGTTCTCCAACCCCCACTTTAAAAGACGGATCAAATCCCCGGGCTGGATATCTTTACCCCTCCTGGATTTATGCAGGATATGCTGCACAACTGGCAGCGCCCTGCAAGTCCCAGTCTGGATCTTCTGGTAACAGGGTGTTCCAGATGGGCTTGGGATTCGGTAATAATCACGCAGAATGAGGTGACTACATCGAGCATTTATTCAGGTGAAAAACACATAAAAGAAGCAAAGTATGGATAACTACTCACGAGGTGATACCTGCCGATCTGGACCCAATGATCCTCTCGAGCTGGCAGATCAGAGCAAGAGAGCTGCTGACCGGCTCCCATGGAGACAGTGCAGACCTCAGCGTTAGGAGTTTCTCCTCTCCCTCCCCATGCTCTCTCCGCACTATCCTCTCTATGCCCGGTGCATCCTGGCACGTAGGGTCAGTCCGACCCAGGAGGCAGCCTTGGGGGCGGACAAATTCTGCCTCTAGTTGCACAACTCTCCCCCCCGGGTGCCCAGGCGCGCATGCCAGTCGGGGGTCCCAGCCCTCAATTCGAGGGTCCTGCCTTCCTCCTCTTATTCCTCGTTTCTGGGTGTTTGGCCTCCAAAGCTGGTTTGGAGGACGTCTGCGGTTAAGTTGGCTACAAGCCCAGCCGAGCGGCCACTTCAACAGGTTTCCGGGGGGGCTGCCTGTAAACCCGGCTGAGCAGCTGCATCCCTGCTCCTTATCGCTCAGCCTAGGCAGGCGAACATCTTTTTCTCAAGGTCCTCTGCTTCTCACAGGAGATTTTTATGGCTCTACAGATCACAGAAATTTCCATCCCCAATACATGGGGGCACATCCTCCCCCCTCTCTTTCTCAGGCTGTAACGTCAGCGATGGTGGTAAAGGCCTTTTCTGGGGATCTCTTCATCATCTTCCTTCTCCTCCTCCACAGGAGGAGCAGAGGGGAACACAGGTTTATTCAAAGCCTCCCACTCAGCCAGCTGCTGCACAGGTGTTTTATAGAGAGGGAGTGAGAGCTCATTAAGAGACTCCCACCATTGCCGCACATTTGCCTGCTCACTGGGCGAGGGATGCTTATGACTCAGATCATCTTTACGGTCTGATGACCTGGAGGCGCCGGTAGAGCACTGTAAAGCATCCATTTGCTCTGTGACAGCCTCTACAGGAGGGGGACGCTGCCCCCGTCACGATAACAACATTCAGTGTAACACATAGTCAGTAACTGTGATACCTCTGTGAACAAGCAAAGCTTTCCAAGTAGATAAGACTGGGGCTTCCTGCTTTGTCAGGTTTTGACCCATGTCTCTATATTTCCGCTCTCTGCAGCACAACTTCAAGAGGTGTCAGTCCCGTTCGCACCTTCAAGAGGTGTCAGTCCGTTCCCAGCGGCTCACCTTCACCAGGAGTCAAATTGCAGGTCCAGACCGGGCAGTTTCCCTGCTGATCTCAAGCTCCGCTGGGCTCCGCCACCACCACCAGTCGCCAGGCGGACCACTTCTTATTATCACATCGGGGTCATCAGTTGTCGCAGTCGTGGCGGCCAAAAGCACAAACAACTGGGGTAGATGCAACGCAAACTATGATTTATTGTTTTCTAGGTACATTATTTATACCGAGCTTTCCTCATCGTGGCTGCTGCTTATTGGTGAGGACTACAAAGGACAGTAGCTAGTAACAGAGTTATGACTGGACGATTCTTAGCTTGGCCACATTCTGCTCTGTGGCCAAAAGTCCTTACAGTTGTTAATAACTTTCTACTGTCTCCTGTGAACTCCCTATCTCATAGATACACTCTAATCTTTTCAAGGTTAACGTTCTCTGCTAAGGGAGCCAGGGATTTCACAGACCCACTACAATCCCAGACAATTGCATGCAATAGGGATGAGGATAGGGATCACAAAGGATGAGGCTAAGTCTGAGGAACTTAACACCTACTTTGTCTCAGTCTTTACCAACAAGATCACTTCTCCTCAAGGTGCTTGCCCCCTGAGCTAGAAGACACCTGTGTAGAGCAGAACAACTGCCCCATAAATCAGGAGGAAACAGTCAGTGACCTGGTACTCCACTTGGACATGCACACGTCCATCTATGGTCCAGATGGCATCCACCCAAAGGTTCTGAGGGAGCTGGCAGAAGCTCGTCAAGCCACTCTCCATCATCTATCAGCAGTCCTGGTCAACAGGGGAGGTCCCAGATGGCTAGAGACTTGCCAATGTCGTCAAGATGGAAGATCCAGGGAAACTACAGGCCTGTCAGCGTGACCTTGGTATTGGGGAAAGTTATGGAGCAGATCATATTGAGGGTGATCATACAGTATGTGCTTGATAAGCAGGGAATCAGGCTGAAACAATATGGGTTCATGAAAAGCAGGTCCTGCTTGAGCAGCTTGATCTCCTCAGACCAGGTGACCTGCCTAATGGATGAGGGAAAGGCTGTGGACATGGTCTCAGTAGACTTTAGGAAGGTTCTTGACACAGTCTTCCACTGCATTGTCCAGGAGAAGCTGGCAGCTCATGGCTTAGACAGGTGTACTCTTTGCTGGGAGAAAAACGGAGAAGATGGCCAGGCCCAGAGAGTGGTGGTGAATGGTGTTAAATCCAGCTGGTGACTGGTCACGAGCGGTGTTCCCCCAAGGTCAGTGTTGGGTCGAGTCCTCTTTAGTATCTTTGTCAATGGTCTGGACAAGGGGATTGAGTGCACCTTCAGCAAGTTTGCAGACAACACCAAGCACAAAGGAAGATTTGATCAGCTTGAGGGCAGGAAGGCTCTAGGGGAGGATCTGGGCAGTCTGGATCAATAGGCTGAGGCCAACTGTGTGAGTTTCAACAAGGCCAAGTGCTGGATCCTGCACCTCACTCACAAGAACCCCATGCAGCTACAGGCTTGAGGCTGAGTGGCGGGAGAGCTGCGTGGCAGAAAAGGATCTGCGGGTGTTGGTCGACAGCCATCTGACCATGAGCCAGCAGTGTGCCCAGGTGGTCAAGAAGGCCAAAGGCATCCTGGCTTGTATCAGGAACAGTGTAGCCAGCAGGACCAGGGAAGCGATCATCCCCCTGTACTCAGCATTGGTGAGGCCGTACCTCGAATCCTGTGTTCTGTTTGGGGCCCCTCACTACAAGAAAGACATGGAGGTGCTGGAGCGAGTCCAAAGAAGAGGAACAAAGCTGGTAGAGGGACTGGAGCACAGACCTTATGAGGAGTGGCTGAGGGAGTTGGAGTTATTTAGTATGGAGAAGAGGAAGGTCAGGGGTGACCTTATCGCTCTTTACATCTGCCTTAAAGGAGGTTGTAGTGAGGCAGGGTTGATCTCTTCTCCAATATATGAAAATAGGACAAGAGGAGAAGGCCTCAAGTTGTGCCAGGGGAGGTTCAGGATAGATTTTAGGAGAAAATTCCACACAGAAAGAATAATCAAGAGTTGCAACAGGCTGCCTGAAGAAGTGGTGGGGCAGTATTTAAGAAATCTGTAGATGAGGCACTTAGGGACATGGTTTAACAGGTATGGTGTTGAAGGTTTTACGATTGGACTCAATGATCTTGAAGGTGTTTTCCACATCTAATGATTCTATGATTCTATGATTTCTCTTTATTGTTCAGATATCTCTCAACTCTCCAGTTGCTCCTTTGAGCAAGTGGAGAATTTCAATCTTGCCTTGCCTTTCAGGAGTGTAGTTACTTCTTCAGCTAGCTGTTTTAGAGTGTTTCCATGCAGGCTGTTCTATCTATCTGTCAAAAACATCTCAAGGAAGGTTATTCCTTGTAGACTGGGAACCTCCCTGGAGGCAATTTGGACTCAACATAGTGATCAGGATTGCATTCTCTTTCTTAGGACAGAGGATGAAGCTTATACTTGTCATACAGGTGATTAGCTTTTTTATCTCATAGGACACTGGATGAACTGCAACAGCTGTAACATTCAGCTGAAGCCTGGAGCAGAAAAAGGTTAGATTTGAACCAAGGCTATCCAAGTCCCCAGTGGCTGAGGAGAGAAATGTCAGGGCTGGGGATGTGAACAGGAAGGTTGTCCATACAGGTCTCCTCTCAAAAACACTGCTTTTCCCACATGTGCAGACTTCGTTGGGAGACACTGTAGTAACTGGAGAATGTGGTCGGATTTCTTCTGAAAACAGAATGAAAAAGAAAGCTGAAAAGCAGCCATCCTTCTTTTTCAGGTGCTCGTTGAAATCTGCCTCATTTCAATACATTGCTTTCCAATTAGCCACACAAGAATTGAAGATTGAAGAAAAATATGACATATCCTTAGATATATTTTTTTTTTCATTTTTAAGGAGCCCTGGGAGTATTTGGTGCTGAGTCTATGAACCTCCAGGAGGTTGAGAACCTCCAGGAGGAGACTGAGGAAATCTCTCCAGCAGTTCCAGTCAGAAGCAAATGGCCCACTTTCTTGGAGAGTTAATTGGTCCTCTTGAGGACCATTAGCAGCAAAGTCTCCCCAGGGGCTGAGTAGAGCAGAAAGTTGGAGGCCCTGATTGCAGATAAGCAAAAACAAAGTGCAGGTTGATCTGATGCCAGGTTAACACTTCACGTGTTTTTCAAGTACCTTGGCCAAGCACAGGTGTCCAGACTCTGAGTAGGGGGGCTCCTTTCCACCATGCTTTGCCCGGGTCTCCTGCTGGGTCAGTGTGTGTGTGGGGGTGTTCAAGGCCAAGGGCAGCACACCTTGTGTCCCTGGGGGAAAGCAGGCAAGGAGACCTTGTGGCCATGAGCAAGAAGCTTCCTCTCCCAATCCTCAATATCAGAGACACCAGCCATACCACAGGTGACATAGACCTAGTTCTTTTGAAGTCTTTTGGCCATGGCAGTGCCCTTGGCCATCTCCCCCTCAGGCTCTGCTACATTTTGCTCTTTCTGTGCCTGTTTGCCTGCAGCCTGTAGACATCCAAACTGCTTCCCACCTTGCTCTCAGCCCAGGATCTCTCCATCTCAAATGATGTCTCTAGGTGTTGTTCACTGTTCTTTGAAACAGAGGCATGGGATGATCCTAGATACCTTCTGCATGATGTCTTACCCCACAGAACTACCCTTGAAGTGAAATTTCTTGTTTTCCTGAAGTGCAGTCCGTACATTTCCAGCTGCTGTTCGTGGCTCTTTCAACTTCTCATGCTCTTTCCCATTGCCAGAATAGGCTCCATCATCTCTGAAACCACCCTTCTAGCAGTCACTGGCCAGTGTTATATTTGCCTTAGCTGTAACACCTCACCAGGCGGAAGAAACCCAGGTCCCTCAGCTTCTCCGCACAGGCCATTTGCTTTAGGTCTCCAACCCCATCTCTGCAGACCCCGTCTGGAGCCTGTCCTGTTCCTCCTCATTGCTGCAGCACTGGGTGTACCACAGTGGGACACACAATTCCGCATGTGGCCACAACAGGGCTGAGTCATGGGGACTTAGAATCCCTCTTGCCTGAGTGTCCAGGCACTTCCCAACGCAGCCTTGTGTGCAGCTGGCCCAGTTGTGGTGAGCAGGCACCACAGGCTTGTGTATCATAAAAGGTAATGCAAAAGAAATATCAAGGGTATATGGGAATCCCTGCCTGGCAGTCCTGAACCTGAATACCTTAAAGCGAAGGGGGACAAGGAATCATAGAATCATAGAATGCTTAAGGTTGGAAGGGACCTCTAGAGGCCATCTAGTCCAACCCCCCTGCACACACAGGGTCACCTAGAGCACGTGGCACAGGACTGCATCCAAGCAGGTTTTGAGGATCTCCAGAGAAGGAGACTCCACAACCTCTCTGGGCAGTCTGTTCCAGCGCTCTGTCACCCTCACTGTTAAAAAAATTTTCCTTAAGTTCATGTAGAGCTTTTGGTGTTTCAGTTTGTGGCCATTACCTCTAATGCTGTTGGTGGCCACTAGTGAAAAGAGGCCAGCATCATCCTCCTCACTCCCTCCCTCGAGGTGCTTATAGACAATGATTAGATCCCCTCTCAGCCTTCTCTTCTCCAGGCTGAACAGGCCCAGCTCCCTCAGCCTCTCCTCATAGGGCAGATGTTCCAGGCCCCTGATCATCCTTGTAGCCCTGTGCTGGACTCTCTCCAGCAGCTCCACATCCCTCTTGTACTGTGGAGCCCAGAACTGGTCGCAATACTCCAGATACAGCCTCACCAGGGCTGAGTAGAGGGGCAGGATCACCTCCCTCAACCTGCTGGAGACATTTTTCTTAATGCACCCCAGGATCCCATTGGCCGCCTTGGCCACGAGGGCACACTGCTGCCTCATGGTCAACTTGTCATCCACCATGACACCCAGGTCCCTCTCTGCAGAGCTGCATCTGGTCCTGCATGTTTCTGACATTTGTCCATGGTCACCCACAACTGTGCCAGGGCACTGTGGATTTCCTGGGCCATCTCAGGTGACCCTGGATGCCTTTTCCTCCTACACGAGTACCAGTCACTATAAGGATGAGGCACAGGCAGATCCTTACAGTGCAGAATGCTGATATATTTCAGTGCAGGCATTTCAAATATTAGAGAATAGAGGAAGCTGGAAGGGACTTGTGGAGATCATCTTGTCCAGAGCCCTGCACAAGCAGGCTCACTTACTGCACATTGCACAGGATCATGTCCAAGCAGGTTTGGAATATCTCCAGAGAAGGAGACTCTTCCTTGATGTATTTGTACACAGTGATGGGATCCCCCCTCAGCCCTCTCCTATCCTGGCTCAACAGGTTCAGCTCTCTCAGCCTGTGCTCGGAGCAGAGGTGTTCCAATCCCCTAATCATCTCTGTAGTCCTCCACAGGACTCACTCCAGTAGTTCCATGTCCCTCTTGTACTGAGGAACACAGAAGTGGACACAAGACTCGAGATTGGACCTCACCAAGGCCAAGTATAGAGAGAGGATCTCCTCCCTTGACCTGTTGGCAACATTCTTCCTAATGCGCCCCAGGAGGCCACCATCCTTCTTGGCCACAAGGAGTCATTGTTGGCTCGTGGTCAGCTGGCAGTCCACCAGGATGCCCAGGTCCTTCTCTGCAGAGCTGCCCTCCAGCAGGTCAACCCCAGTCTGTACCAGTGCATTCAGTAATTCTTCCCTACGTGTAGGACCCTGAACTTCATGAGGCCCAACTCTCCAGCCTGTTCATTTCCCTCGGAATGGCTGCACAGAGGTCTGGGGTATCAGACACTGCTCCCAGTTTGGGACCATAAGGACACTTGCTAAGTGTGCACTCATCCCCTTCATCCAGGTGATCGATCAAGTAGCTGGACAAGACTGAACACAATATTGACATCTGGGGAACACCAAGAGCTCCAGGCCTCCAGCTAGACTCTGCACCATGGATCACAACCCATTGAGCTCTGCCCTTCAGCTGCTGTCCACTCATCTAAACACACACTTCTTGACCTTGCCCATGATGGGAGACAGTGTTCAAGACTTTGCTGAAGTCAAGGCACACAACATGCACCAATCTCACCTCATCTCCCCAGCCAGTCCTTCCATCCTAGAAGACTCTCAGACTGATTCAGCTTGATTTCCCCTCGGTGAATTCATGCTGACCACTGCTGACGCCCATCCTTTCCTCCACATGCTTAGAGACAACATCTCTGATGAGTTGCTTCTTCACCTTTCCAGAAAGGTCCATCCCTTCCACAGTCACTGGTCACCAATGAGCGAGTCCTAAATGCAGAGCTCATTACACATTTCTGAGCTATTTTCTCCTGAACACATGGAGAATCCTGTGAAGCAAGGCCTTTGGGGTACAATTCCTTGAGCCTATTCTTAAAACCAGCTTCCTCTAAAGAGCAGCCTTCAGGCACTGCATTGGGTGGAAATTTCTGCTTTCAATGACAGAGTGAGGGGATCAGCTCTGATCCAGACTTAGACACCAATTTATTTGGAAACCATATGAGACAAAGTAGTCTAATTCAAGGAGGAACAAATCCAACCATTTGTGTAGCAGGGTGTTAACAAATGCTAGTAAGAGTAAATCTGATAAACATAAAGAAATATTGCTCAGACTTGGTACAGGATACAGTGGGATTCACATGTGGAGAGCAACACCAATATTACCATTTCTGAATAATGTCCATGAAATTACTTTCCTCAGGGCATCCTTAAGCTCCTTGTTCCTCAGGCTGTAGATGAGGGGGTTCACTGTTGGAGGCACGACCGCATACAAAACAGCCAGCCCCAGATCCAGAGCTGGGGAGGAGATGGAGTGAGGCTTCAGGTGGGCATACATGCCAGTGCTGATGAACAGGGAGACCACAATCAGGTGCGGGAGGCACATGGAAAAGGCTTTGTGCTGGCCCTGCTCAGAAGGGATCCTCAGCACTGTTCTGAAGATCTGTACGTAGGACAACACAATGAAAATGAAACACCCAGAGTGTACACTAAAAGTAATCACAGGGACTCCACTTCCCTGAGATAGGAATTAGAGCAGGAGAGCCTGAGGATCTGGGGGATTTCGCAGAAGAACTGCTCCACCTCATTACCTTGGCAGAGTGGTAAGGAAAATGTGTTCCCAGTGTGCAGGAGAGCATTGACAAAACTGCTACTCCAGGCAGCTGCTGCCATTTTGACACAAGCTTCTGCTGTCCATGAGGGTCCATAATACAGGGGTCTGCAGATGGCAACATAGCGATCATAGGCCATGACTGTTAGAAGGAAATACTGTCCTATTACCAAGAAAAGAAACATAAAGGGCCTGTGCAGCACATCCTGAGTAGGAAATGGCCCTGGTGTCCATCAGGAATTGGCCATGGATTGGGGACAGTGGTGGAGATGGAGCCCAGGTCGAGGAGGGAGAGGTTGAGGAGGAAGAAGTACATGGGGGTGTGGAGGCGGTGGTCGCAGGCTACGGCTGTGATGATGAGGCCGTTGGCCAGGAGGGCAGCCAGGTAGATGCCCAGGAAGAGCGAGAAGTGCAAGAGCTGCAGCTCCCATGTGTCTGCGAATGGCAGGAGGAGGAACTCACTGAGGAGCTGCTGTTGGACATTTGTTGGACATCTCAGGGCACTGTCCTGGGAGAAAAAAAAAAAAAAAAAGATGTGGCATTCTAGGAAAAGATATTACAAAGAAGAAAAACTAGTAAATTAGAAAAAAATCAATTCTCAATCAAAAAATCACACTGTTCTCTCTTTACTAGGGGGAGGGGACAGGGAAGGGGCATCTCTGCACTTACCTGGCTTGAACCCCGTTTTGTGCTGACGGGGCGTGTTGTAAGAATTTGGGGCCTCTGACCATGGAATTTGGAAGGAATTGGAGTGAGTAATTCTGACACTCACAATAAAATCACTTTTCACATAACAGGGTTGTTCAGCATCTTCACACCCACTTCTAAAGGATGTGGATTGTAGAAGAAAGGTTTCTTTTTTTTTTGACATTATTTATTTTCTTTGAGATGCCCCTCTCCCACCTGGGCAGCACTCCTTGAAGACAGCAATCATTGTCCTTTCTGCCGCAAGTGCTGAGAGGAAAGGCTTCCCTATCACTTGGGGCAGAGTGACGAGAGCTTCTCTATTACCCCAGGTTCCAGCTGTCCTGCACTCACACTGCTTTGAGCTGGAGGATGATTGCATTTACATGTTACCCTAAAAACCACACTCCCGTGCAGACCCCTGTTTCAGCTAACTTGCAGCATTGATATCTGAACTGCAGCTGAAATCCTCTATCCTCTCCACCCAAGTGAGTCTAAGAGAAGACCAGGAGCAGCATGGACAGGAGGGAAGCAAGGAGCAACCTTGGGGCACAGGGACACTGCTCTGGATTAGAGCCCATGCAGACCTGGATGCACACCCAGCTTCACAGCCCTGCAGCATCCCCGGGACAAGGAAGCAGGATGCCCTCTCCCTGTGACGCTGAGGCAGGGAATCCTGCTCTGAAGCATCCTCTGCATTGGAGATGGGGGGAGAGCGATTGCCCCAAACCCTACCAAGTGATGGTATTGACTGGGTGCAGAAGACCCCTCTGAAAACTCAGTAGCATTGTCCTGCAGCCAGAGACTTACCATGCAAGGGGCTGGGAGCTCACTTCCACAGTGAGCTCTGCTCTGTCCTCCCACTCTACACTGCCGTTCCCCTCTCGCTGCCTTCTCTCCTCTGCTGTCCGCAACAGCAGGCAGTGCCCGCAGCCCTGCTGCTCTTGGCACAGGAGCTGCTCCTGCACACGCTGTCTCTGGGCAGTGCTGCCAGGCTGCCACGAGCTGCCTCCGTCCCAGGAGCCTGGCCCCGCTCAGGAGCAGAGGAACAGCTGAACTCACCAATTTCTCTGTCCCTTGTGCTCCCTCCTCCTGGGAAATGTTCACTTCAATAAACTAAAATAATCACCTGTTGTCCTTTGCTAATGACTGGAGAGAGATTATTCCAACACGGCAATTTATTTCATCAAAGGATGACTATCTATGAAAGTTGGAAATGTCTCACTCTGGAAGCCTTATCTCACATCCCTTAACTAGACAGGAGACTGAGGAGTGGACAAGTGGGAGTTCACTGACACGAGGTTCAGGTGATGATTCAGAAATATCCATTTGGTCAGTACCTGCCTAGATCTGAGTGTGAAGTCGTATTCAGATCCCTCCTGTAAACTCCACAAACACACGAGTGGTGGCATTCCCCTTGCCAAACGGAAGTGAGCAGAGCACAGAGATCTGCACACATGCTCCTTGTCAAAGCTCCACTACAATCCCTGGAGATGAAGGTTGAGAGTCAGTTGCTCCCACAGAAGCACCTGGTGACAGTGGAAGAGACTGAGGAGATGCAAGGCAGGTGCCGGTGCCTGCTTGCTCCGATGGAGCTACTGGGAGACCTGCATCATCCTAGAGCATGAGTTGGGGTCTAGGTGGGGAATTGCCTTGACTGTCTGAAATGACCCCAGATGCCAACTATGATAACAGCCCCACTCGCTATGAAGTTGAAGCATTGGAAGATTGCAGGATTAACCAGCAGCTCTTGTAATTCAGTGCAGAGCCTTGATTTGATAGCACAGAAAAGTGGCATCAGGGCCTTGTCAGATTCCCAGAGTGTCCAGCACAACCACATGTCTCTAGCAGATACAGCCGGGGACCTACAGGAAAACCGTGTCCCCTTGCAGTGACTGCTGGGCAAGTGTCCCAGAGCATCATGCATTTCTGTCCTGTACCCAAACACAGACATTCCAGCACTGGCTGTAGGGAAAGCCCATCCCGTCTACACCCAGGGTGCTGCATAAATGGGAGGCACCCCCACCCCGCCACGTCTCTGCTCCAGGCTCTGCAGTCTCAAACCCTTCTAGCTCTCCTCCCCTGAACTTCTCTTCATCCACCACATGATATGAATAGGGCTAAAGAGGACCTCCAAATGGCTGCACCAAAGGCTGTCAAGGCCCATGGACATCTTCAGTGGCACCTTGTTCTTCCTGAACCAGCGTCAGGCACAGGAGAGAGTGCCCCTTGGTCTGCTTTGTGTGAGAGGAAGTGCACATGGCCAGGAACATGTGTCCCCTCGCTGGAGAAGCTCCTGCCTGGCTGTCTTGGTCCAGATCTCCTTCCCCACCATCCCCATGTTCTCCGTGCAGGTCCCATCCCTGCTGCCCGCCTCTCCCTGCAATCCCACCACTCACCTCCCTCATGCGCTCCTGCACTCCAGGGATCCCGTCCATGGACGAGGAGCAGCCGTTCGCCTGCTGCTCCTTCTCCATCTGGAGGACTCGCTCTGGGGACAGCCCTTCACGGCCAGCGCGTTTCCGGCCTGTCCTCTGCACAGACAGACGCGTCCTCACAGCCCATGTCACAGCCCTGTCCTCTGATCAGGTGCTCACATTGAGGGGACTTCACAGGCCCTTGGCTGGTGCTGGTCCTGCTGCCGGCCAATCCCGCACGGGGTCAGCAGTGACCTCACAATGTGTCCTGCAACCTTCCGCTGGCTCTGGCCTATCAGCAGCGGGGACAGAGCTGACATCATAAGAAACCTGATCATCCCAGAGCCTGCTGATGGCCTCAGATCTACACAGAAGGATGTGACATCACAATCACCGTTAGAGCCATATCCCTGCTTTCAGCCTATCAGGGACAGGCACAGCAGTGACCTCACAACCAACGTCCAGGTCATGTGCCTGCTACTGGCCTACCAGGTCCTGAGTCAGAAATGCCAACACAACCAACACCCAAACCATGAGCATTTTTCTGGCTTGTCACCACCAGACACTGAGCTGATGTCACAACAGCCTGTGAGAGCTAAGAGCCCCCTTTGGCGTATCAACTCCAGAGCAGTAAGTGTCCTCAGAGTCAGAAGTTTTGGGGCTATCAGGTACTCAGGCAGAAATGACCTCAGAGGATGAACAGCAGCCATGGCCCTGCTGCTGGCGGGTCACGTTCTCACACAGAAGGGACCCTGTCATTGGCCTTAGGAACATGGGCAAGCTTGTTCTCCAGGGTATGCCTGCTCCTGCACTGCTTTCCTAGGAGAAGGTCTTGGAGAGAGCAGTGCCCTGGTCCCAGATACATGTCACCACCTTCACCCCATGAGCCCTGAGCTCTGTCCCTCTTCTTCCACAGGCCTCTGAGCGGACAGCTGCTTTCCACTGGTGTGACAAGAGCATGAGGTCCCCCTGCCCACCCAGAGGGGAACGTCCTTTCCCGTTCCATAATCACTGCCAGTAACTTGTCTCCAAGCACCTGGCTTGGGAAGCATTTGCAGGAAGGGGATGATCAGTTACCCCAGCCACAGGCATTGCCAGGCCATGAGGATGCCTCCAGGCCTGTTCTTCCTGTGCTTCCTCAAACGACATGCTTGGGAGGAAGAGGAAGGGACAGGTCCCACCTTTGTCCATTCAGGCAGCTGCAGGGAGCACTCTGGGACTGGCTTAGGTCAACAGAGTGAAGCTCTGAGTGCAGCAGTGGGGCTGGGTGCCCATGGAGCCTGCTCTGTCCCAGGAGCTGAGTCTTCATCCCAATGCTGAGAAGCTAAGAAGAAAGTTTAGGTACAGGGGAATAAAAGCAGAGAAATACTGTAGGTCTTGTTGAGGTCAGATGTGATGGGATCAGCTTCTGGGGGCATTTCCATGGTTGAGGAGATGTGACTTGTGACAAAGCCCGGTTAAAAGAAGTCCCATGTGCAGCTAATCAGCCCTGCACTGAGTCTTCCAGGGCTGAAACATGAAGGTCCCAGACTGAAATCTTTGTTTGAGTGCCCAGAAAATCCTCCTGGGCTGGAAGGGGCCTCTCCAGTGCAGCTGCCCTCCACCCCACCAGAGACATCTCCTCCCAGCTGCTGCAGATCACTGCAGAAAGGGGCTTGCCAGAGAGGGTCTAAAATGCACCTGTATTTGGAGATTTTACTGATAGGACTCCTGGCCTGCATTTCCCCTCTTTGGATTCCTTCCTACTTTCTTCCTCCACCTCTCCCACAGAAATTCATTTGACCCAGTGGTATGTATCATAAGCCTTTACGGTGAGCAATCATAGAATCATAGAATGCTTAAGGTTGAAAGGGACCTCTAGAGGTCATCTAGTCCAACCCCCCTGCACATGCAGGGTCACCTAGAGCACGTGGCACAGGTCTGCATCCAACCGGGTTTTGAAGATCTCCAGAGAAGGATACTCCACAATCTCTCTGGGCAGCCTGTTCCAGGGCTCTGTCACCCTCACTGTTAAATTTTTTTTCCTTAAGTTCCTGTGGAACTTTTGGTGTTTCAGTTTGTGGCCATTACCTCTAGTTCTGTCGGTGGCCACCAGTGAAAAGAGGCCAGCACCATCCTCCTCACTCCCTCCCTTGAGGTACTTCTAGACACTGATGACATCCCCTCTCAGCCTTCTCTTCTGCAGGCTGAACAGGCCCATCTCCCTCAGCCTTTCCTCATAGGGCAGATGTTCCAGGCCCCTCATTATCCTCGTAGCCCTGTGCTGGACTCTCTCCAGCAACTCCACATCCCTCTTATACTGTGGAGCCCAGAACTGGACACAATACTCCAGATGTGGCCTCACCAGGGCTGAGTAGAGGGGCAGGATCCCCCCCCTCGACCTGCTGAAGACGCTCTTCTTAATGCACCCCAGGATTCCATTGGCCTTCTTGGCCACGAGGGCACACTGCTGCCTCATGGTCAACTTGTCGTCCACCATGACACCCAGGTCCTGCTCTGCAGAGCTGCTCTCCAGAAGGTCAGTCCCCAGCCTGTACTGGTGTCTGGGGTTATTCCTCCCCAGGTGCAGAACCTTGCACTTGGCCTTGTTGAATTTCATGAGGTTTTTTACCGCCCAGTTGTCCAGTCTGTCCAGGTCCCTCTGGATAGCAGCACAGCCCCCTGGGGTATCGGCTGCTCCTCCCAGTTTGGTATCATCAGCAAACTTGCTGAGGGAGCACTCTGTGCCTTCATCCAGGTCATTGATGAATAAATTGAACAGGACTGGACCAAGGACTGACCCCTGGGGGACCCCGCTAGCTACAGGCCTCCAACTAGACTCTGCACCGCTGATCACTACCCTCTGAGCTCTGCCATCCAGCCAGTTCCTAATCCACCTCACTGTGCACTCATCTATCCCGCATTTGCGGAGCTTGCCCAGGAGGATGTTGTGAGGGACGGTGTCAAAAGCCTTGGTGAAGTCGAGATAGACGACATCCGCCGCTCTCCCCTCATCTATCCAGCCGGTCATTTCATCATAGAAGGCTATCAGATTAGTTAAGCAAGATTTCCCCTTGGTGAATCCATGCTTACTACTCTTGAGCACCTTCTTGTCCTTCATGTGCCTGGAGACAACAGCCAGTATGAGCCGTTCCATCACTTTTCTGGGGACGGAGGTGAGGCTCACTGGCCTGTAGTTGCCTGGGTCCTCCTTCTTGCCTTTTTTGAAGACTGGCGTGACATTGGCCTTCTTCCAGTCTTCCGGCACCTCCCCCGTTCTCCAGGATCTTTCAAAGATGATGGAGAGAAGCTTAGCTATGACCTCTGCCAGCTCACGCAGCACTCTGGGGTGCATCCCATCAGGGCCCATGGATTTGTGGGTATCGAGTTTCCTTAGGTGCTTTCTGACTCAATCTTCCTCTACCCAGGGCAAGTCTTCCTCTCCCCCGGCTTCTTCTCTTGTCCCTAGGGCCTGGGGCTCTAAAGGGCTGCCCTTGGTAAACACTGAAGCAAAGAAAGCATTGAGCAACTCTGCTTTTTCTGTGTTATTTGTAACCAGGGTGCCCATCCCATTCACCAGCGGACCCACGTTTTCCCTGATCTTCCTTTTCCTGTTAACATATTTGAAGATGTTTTTCTTGTTATTTTTAATGTCCCTTGCCAGCTGGCGTTCCAAACATGCTTTAGCTTTCCTTGTGGCATCTCTGCATTCTCTGACTACATTCCTGTATTTCTCCCAGGGGACCTGTCCTTTTTTCCATATTCTGTATACCGTCGCCTTCTGCTTGAGCATTGCCACAAGCTCCTTGCTCATCCACACAGGTCTCCTGCCCCCTCTGCCTGACTCCTTACACACAGGCATGCACGGTTGCTGGGTGTGGAGGAAGTGCCGCTGGAAAACTAACCAGCTTCCTTGGGCCCCCCTTCCTTCTAGAGTTCTAGCCCATGGGATTCTTCCAAGGAGGTCCCATTTGTACTGTCACACAACTGAGTTCTCAGCCAGCTGTGGGGCAGTCCATAGCCAGCTCCATCCTCCTGCAGGTCCCCATATCCCAAGGGAGAGGAACAGGCCAGGCTTGCACGACCTCTCTTGTGCAGCAGAGCCCAGCAGGTCCTGCAGCCCAGCTGCCTACGGAGCCCTGTGTGGGGCACAGCCTGGGGTGGGCAGGGACCGGCTCCTGGATTGCCTCAGAGCTGACCCCGCTGAGCAGCAGCCCCCATTTCCCTCCCTCCTTCTTTGTGCTCTGGATGTGCTGGCAGGAGGCCTCTGCGTTGCCCTCCCCTCCCCTCGCTCTTTCCAGAGCTCCAGCCGAGCTCTGCGTTTCCTCTCTCCATCCCTGCATGCACAGAGCAGGTCTCGATGCTCCCTTGGATCAGCCCATCCCCTCCTGCTCTCTGTGCACTCCCACCCCGGCACCCTGAGCACTGGTGCTGCTGCCAGGGCAGAGGGGGAGGATCCCCTGGAGCGGCTCCGCAGGGAGCTCCCAGGGAAAAGCTGTGCCCAGCGCCAGCCCCAGCGTGGCAGAGGGGGCTGCCCTCTCCCACCCACCCTGGTAGTGCCAGGCCCACCTCAGCCCAATCCTGAACGGCTGCAGCGCATCCCTGGAGGAGCTGGAGCTGCCTCAGGCCCCGGGGCAGTCTGGAGCCTGAAGGGTTTGACATGGGCACAGCATTTGTGGTGCTGGAAGCAGGAGGAGGACAGGGGAATTGGGGCAAAGACCCTGGCCCTCAGCTGCACAACTTTGGCACTGGGCAGGCGATGCCTTTGTGGAGGCCGGTCTCCAGGCTTCGATGGATGCCAGCTCCAGAGTAGGAGCACCAGGATCTTCATGCAGAATGAACTTCCAATGCTTCTGGATCAGGGGATGAGGCAAAAGAAGTCATTGAGTTGCAGAGCAGTTGTGGAGAGGAGCAACCTCTGGAGGTCTCCAGTCCATGTCCCCCACAAACCTAGGCTGCTTGGAGGCTTCCGGTCCTGTGTGGCCATCACTAGACTGTGTGACCCCCGTTAACATCCCCAAAACTGCTCTGCTCCTCTTGTCCTGGCACCGTGGGATGTCACCTCTTCTCAGGGGGTACCTCCCCTGCCTGCCCTGCCAGCACTCTCAGCTCCCAGCTCCCATGTGGAGCAGCCCTGCTTTGGGGCTAAGGGCCACGCTGGCCAGTGCGTGAAGCAGAGCCAGCTGGACAGGGATCAGCACTGCTGATTCTGCTGGCTCAGGTCTGTGCTGATGGACAGTACCCTCCAGTGCTCCTTCGCTGGGCCTCCTGGGTCCCCACTCTCTGTTCTGGGATTGCAGAGCCCTCCTTTCCCCGTGTGCACCTGGGTTTAGTGCTCTCCCTTCTGGTCATTGCACTGTGAATCTCCCTGGTTCAGTAAAGCTGCACTCGCTGCCCCTGGAGCTCCCCTGGGGGTTTGGATGCCCCTCCAGAAGCATCTCTCACCAGCACTGTCACGTGTGGGGCAGCCTGGCACAGGCAATGCAGAGCCCATTGCCCATGTCCCCTGGTCACTGAGCGATGAACCCTGGATTCAGGCTAACAGATCACCCGGGAACGCTGAGCTCATCCCTTGGATCTCATGGAGTTCACAAGCAGAAGAGGAGGCCCTTTTGGGGTTGCACACCCTTGGGTATATTTTTTGACTCCAGTTTCTGAAGGAGGGCCAGAATTAAGCTGATGTCAGGGCAGATCCCCTTTTATTATGGAAATATTATTCTGGAGTCCAGCAGTGGTGTAAGGGAGCCCAAGGACTCCTCCTGCCTGTTGTTCTAGGACACATGCACATGGAAACACAACCTGTGATCCCCAGGATATGGGAGATGCTGGACCATATCCACAGAATAGAGCATGGAAGGACAGCATGGAAATGAAGAGAGTGACTCTCAAAAGAAAGAGCCCTGTTGCTCTGCTGGGACGTGTCTCCAGGAAAGCTGCCGTCCCCACAGGAAGGCTGTTGTCACTGTGGGGAGGATGCTGCCAAGCACAGGGTCTGTCCTCACAAGCTGCTGCCTGAGTCCCCTCCTCTCCAATGTTCCCCCTCTCCCACAAGTTGGAGCTCTGTAGAGGGAAGGGATCAGCCCACGGTGACACGTGGCTGTCACCCTTGCAGGAGAGGGTTGTGAGATGACATGCTGACTGCGCCTGGAGCAGCTGAGCTCTCCCAATGGACAGGGGACCCATGGTCTCACCCCATCTGTACTCGTCTGAGCCAAACTCTGTGCCCCGGAGCTCCCTTGGTGCCAAAGCAGGAAGAGACACTGCACAGGGAAACTCTCCTCACTGCACTGAGGGACATGACACCTGGGGGAGCTCTGACCAGCGGGCTCTGAGGTTGCCCCTCTCTGCTGGTGAAGGGGGAAGCCTGGCTTCCTGCTTCAACACAATCTCTGGAGAAGATACAAATGAGAGGAATCGGTACTCACTATTTGTATATTCACTTATTTATTTTTATGTGAATGCATCAGAAGAAACAAAAAGAGAGAGAAAAGGAGAAAGAGTGGAAGAGAGAAAAGCAAAGGAAGGAGGGGAGGGAAGGGAAGGGAAGGAAAAGGAAGGGAAGGAGAAGGAAGGGAAGGGAAGGGAAGGGAAGGGAAGGGAAGGAGAAGGAAGGGAAGGGAAGAGAAGGGAAGGGAAGGGAAGGCAAAGGGAATGGAAGGGAAAGGAAGGGAAGGAGAAGGAAGGGGAGGGAAGGGAAGGGAAGGGAAGGAAAGGGAAGGGAAGGGAAGGGAAGGGAAGGGAAGGGAAGGGAAGGGAAGGGAAGGGAAGGGAAGGGAAGGGAAGGGAAGGGAAGGGAAGGGAAGGGAAGGGAAGGGGAGGGAAGGGAAGGGAAGGAAAAGGAAGGGAAGGAGAAGAAAGGGAAGGGAAGGGAAGGGAAGGGAAGGGAAGGGAAGGGAAGGGAAGGGAAGGGAAGGGAAGGGAAGGGAAGGGAAGGGAAGGGAAGGCAAGGGAAGGGAAGGAAAGGCAAGGGAAGGGAAGGGAAGGGAAGGGAAGGGAAGGGAAGGGAAGGGAAGGGAAGGGAAGGGAAGGGAAGGGAAGGGAAGGGAAGGGAAGGGAAGGGAAGGGAAGGGAAGGGAAGGAATTACGGAACAGCATAAAGCCTTGATGCCAGACAGCCTGTAACAGGTGAGTGGTTGCACAAGAGGGGATTACTGTTCCTGACACTGGACCCTTGTAACCAGTTTCCTCACTGCGTCCTTTAGCTCCTTGTTCCTCATGCTGTAGATGAGGGGGTTCAGAGTTGGAGGCACCACCGCATATAGAAGAGCCACCACCAGATCCAGAGCTGGGGAAGAGATGGAGGGGGGCTTCAGGTAGGCAAAAAATGAAGTGCTGACAAACAGAGAGACCACAGCCAGGTGCGGGAGGCACATAGAAAAGGCTTTGTGCCGGCCCTGCTCAGAGGGGATCCTTAGCACAGCAGCAAAGATCTGCACATAGGACACCACAGTGAAAATGAAACATGCAATGCATAAACAGCCACTAACCCCAAGAAGCCCAACTTCTCTGAGGTAGAAGTGTGAGCAGGAGAGCTTGAGGATCTGGGGGATCTCACAGAAGAACTGCTCCACCACATTGCCTTGGCAGAGGGGTAGGGAAAATGTGTTCCCAGTGTGCAGGAAAGCATTGAGAAAGCCACTGGCCCAGGCAGCCGCTGCCATTTTGACACAAGCTCTGCTGTCTATGAGGGTCCCATAGTGCAGGGGTCTGCAGATGGCAACATAGCGGTCATAGGCCATGACTATGAGGAGAGAAAGCTCAGCTGATACAAAAATAGTAAAACTTAAGACCTGCCCAACACATCCCAAGTAGGAAATGGCCCTTGTGTCCATCAGGGAATTGGCCATGGATTTGGGGACAGTGGTGGAGATGGAGCCCAGGTCGAGGAGGGAGAGGTTGAGGAGGAAGAAGTACATGGGGGTGTGGAGATGGTGGTCGCAGGCTACGGCTGTGATGATGAGCCCATTGGCCAGGAGGGCAGCCAGGTAGATGCCCAGGAAGAGCGAGAGGTGCAAGAGCTGCAGCTCCCGTGTGTCTGCGAATGGCAGGAGCAGGAAGTCACTGGGGGAGCTGCTGTTGGACATTCGCTCCTTCAGGCCACTGAAGGACTGAGAGGAAAAAGAGTTGTTGAGAAATTAGAACAGATTTCCATGTGTAAATCTTTCTCATAAGCCTTCCTTTAGCTCACAAACTTTATGAATTCCCATTTCAGTCAAGTCTCAAGTTGTTGAGGTCTGTGTCTTGAGCTCTGGTTGGTGCTGGGTGAGTTTTCCATGAGGACACAGAAATCCTCAGCATTCCTACTATACTCTGAATAAATGGCTGTGGTTATAGAGGGGCAAAAGGGATCACTATAGCATTAATGCAGAGTGAGAAGAGCTGACCTGTTCCCAGCTGCCCTGTGTTCGCTCCTCTGATGCGGAGGACAATTTCACTCATTTTACCATAGAAAGAAATCACGCCATGGAGTGTAGAGGAATCCAGGTTCAAAGTGCAGATCACCCAACCCAGTGCCCTGTCTCAGAGTTCTTGAGGAAGGTCTCAGCCCTCCTTTTCAAGCATGAACCACATTGGGCTTATTCCAGCTGCCCGCATCCAGCTGCCAGCAGCAATTCCAGGGCCTCAGTACCTGGAGAGCTTCTCCATGGAGCCCCTCCATAAGATTCACCCATAATGGGGGAGGTGTGCCCCTCTGGAGGGCAGCTTGCAGCCCAACCAACTAAAATACAGAGAAAATATTTGAAGGATGAGGTGTCCTCAAGGGAGAATTGGCTCATGCACAGATGCTCCCAGTACCTGGCTCCAAGCACCACAGGGCAGAGGGGTGTTGGGCACCTCACACACAAGGACACATCTGCATGGCAGGACCCACAGGGTCAGTGTCTGGACTGCAGCAGAAACCCCCTGCCCAGAGAGTCCAAGGGACGGACACGGGCCGGTGGGAAACACAGAGCAACACCCCGATAGCTGTGCTGAGAGAATCAGGGCCAGGCAGGGCTGGGGAAAGGGAGCTCTCAGGAGTGCCTCCTTCACGTCCATCTGCCAAGGAAATATGGTCTGGATGCCGCAGCTTGCAGAGCAGAGGGTTGTGCTGGTGGGGACAGGAGAGGAGGTGCTGGAGGTGACAGTTTCCTCTCACCCTCTGGCCATGACTCTGCTGCACGGGGAGCCGTCCCTGTGGGAGCTGTTCCTCCATCCCTACGTGTCTGCCCTGTTTGTGCTCACAGACCCCATCCCACCCGCTGGGCCCTCGGCTCTGCCCTGCAGACACCCGCTGGGGCCAGGATCCTGCCCAGGGCACCTTTGTGTTTGCGGGTGAGACAAACCTTGCTGAGGCTGGAAAGGGGATGCTGGCCCGTTCTGTAGGCTGAGGGGTGGGTGAAGGCATTTGCTGAGGTTCTCCCACTACTGCTCTTCTCTCAGTGTCACCATCTATGAGCCTCCATCCCCTGTCTAAATCTGACAGATTCGTGTCCATTTTACACCACACAAAGAGAATAAAAGTGAGAGCCCAGAGTCTTGATGACACTTCTCTATCAGGAGTTCCCTGCCATGGTGTTCTTGATGAAAAGTCACCTCTGATATGTCCCCAAGGCAGAAAATACAGCATCCTCTTGATGGGAGGCTCAAGCTCTCTTCTAACCCAGATCTTCTCCCCACAGCGCCATGGGGAGCTCCCAAGGCAGGCTGAGCGCTGACACTCACAGGTGGCAGAGTCACTGCCCCGGGCTCACAACACCATGGAGTGCAGGGACAGTGCTCTGAATTACAGTCCTGGGCAGACCACAGTGCTCACCCTGGTTTCACACCCTGCAGCCATCCCCAGGAGAAGAGAGCAGCATGTCCTGTCCCTGTGTTGGAGTGGCAGGAACGCTGCTCTGAAGCATCTCCCCATTCTCTGCACAGGAGAAAGTGAGAGAATGATCGTTAAAACCCCGATCTGTAATGGATTGGGGTCAGAAGACTCCTCCAGGAACCTCAGTAGCATTGCCCTCCTCGCAGAGACTCACCGTGTCAAGGGCTGTGACGATTTCTCCACCAGTTCTCCTCTGTGCTCCCGCTCCACACTGCCGTTCCCCTCTCGCTGCCTTCTCTCCTCTCCTGTCCGCAGCAGCAGGCAGTGCCCGCAGCCCTGCTGCTCTTGGCACAGGAGCTGCTCCTGCACACGCTGTCTCTGGGCAGTGCTGCCAGGCTGCCACGAGCTGCCTCCGTCCCAGGAGCCTGGCCCCGCTCAGGAACTGAGGATTGGCTGAACTCAAGAATTTCGCTGTCCCTTGTCCCCCCTCCTCCTGGGAAATGTTTGTTAAGGAAACTGAAATAATCACTTGTTGTCCTTTCCAACTGAGTGGAGAAAGAAGGATTCCCAACTTGCCATCTATTTCATCAGAAGATAACTATCTATGCAAGTTTAAAAGGTCCCACTTTGGAAGTCCCTAGTTAGTAAGACCCTAATAGGTAGGACACAGAGACAGGGGCAAAGAGGGGGGTCATGGATTCAGATGAATCTGTGTTGACATCACATGCTGGTTCAGAAGTCACTGGTCTGGGATGGGATTCAGATTCCTCCCTTGAACTCCACAAAAACACAGAAGGTGGGATTCTGCTTGCCCACGCTGAAGTGTGCACAGCACTGACATCTGCACGCGAGCTCCTTCTCTAAGCTCCCCTTGTAATCACTACTGATGGAGGGTGGGATGACACACAAACAGCTGTGGACAGTTGAAGAGGCAGAGGAGGTACCAAAAATGTGCCCATGTCTGTTTGCTCCACTGGAGCAAATCTGAAACCCACATCCTCAGGGAGCTTCTGGATAGGACCAGGTTGGAAATGTCCTTTGCCATCCCAAATGGCCCCAGATGCCTTCCACTACTATGTGAGGACCACGCAGTATAAAGCAAAGACCCAGGCAGATCATTACAGTGCAAAAAGCTAATATAATTCAGTGCAGACATATCATTCAGTGACACAGGAATAGGCTGGCTGGGCCAAGAGAGATGCCTGTGTTGTCCAGCATAACCAAACGTCTCCTCTAGCAGACACAGCATGGGATCTATGGGAAGCCAAGTCCCTTTGGAGCTGGAGCTGGAAAAGTTCCCCAGGGCATCTCAGGTTCCCTCCCAGTGCCCAAACAACTGGATCCCACCACTGCCTTTGGGCCAAGTCCATCCCTCCTGCAGCCGAGCATGCTCCATAAATGGGAGAGGCACGTCACACCAAGGTGTCTGCTCTGGTCTCTGCTCTCTTAAAAGCTTCTCCTACAGCTTTGCTCCTACAGAACCTCTTTTTACCCTGGATGATATGATGGGGCTAATGATGACCCCAGGATGGCTGGATCACAGCTGGCTCAAGCCCAAGAACACCTTCAGTGAAGCCTTGTCCTGTCTGGAGATTGGCTCATCTCTATCACAGGCTACAAAGTGCTACAAATCAGCTCAGGCAACAAAGCCCTCTCCTGCCATTCCTGCACAGCCCAGCTCTGTTTCTCCCTGGTCTTGGGCACTGCAGGCTTTGCTCTTGCAGTAGGAACCTCCTCTGACCATTTACATTGCCACCTGCTCTCCAAGTCAGCATGGTCTGCTCTCAAGTGGGGCCATTGCACACAGTGCCTTTGGCTCTTGGTAACAGGTTTCACTGTGAGAAATCTCTTTGCTGTGACACACCTGATGTTCTGCAGCCCAAATATATGCAAATGCCTGGAGCCTGGCATATGCAGCATAAACTATCACAGGATCTCTACATCACTGGAATAACTGAGATGCATTAGGACCATTCACACAACTGGAGGTCTGTGCTGCTGAGGTAAAAGCTCTTCAGGGGAGACTGCCAGGAAGGAGGAGGAGGCTGTTTTATGTGGAGGGGCAGCTCAGATGCATGCACAGTTTCCATAAGATGGGCAATAGTTTGGGCAGGTGCTTGTGGGTGAGCATTAGAGTAAGGGTGACATCATGATGGGAGCTACAGACCATGCAGTCAGGGTGAGAAGGTGGATGACAGCTCCTTTTAAGCAACGTGAGAAAGTCTGTAGATCACAGGCCCTGGCTCTTATTTGGTGGTGAGGGAGTGGGCAGGGAAATACATCTGGGAAAGCATCAGGCATGTGATATTCACTGTCAACCTCTCCTTAAGCGACAGTAAGAAAAGCAGATTTTCAGGTCCAGTAGAGGAGGGACAGCAGTGGAGCACAGACCCTGAACTTCAGAGGAACAGGTCTGACCTGTTTAGGGGACTCCCCAGGGGACAGGTGGGAGATTCCATAGAAGGCAGCTCTGAAGGGCCCAGGAGTTCAGGAAAGCTAACAGGTCTTTAAGGAAAACAGCTGCCAAGCACAAGGATGGTCTATGCAGTAAAACTCGTTCAACTTTCTGGAGATTGGGATGTACCCAAGAGTGCTGCAGTAGCTGGTGGATGTTATTGCTAAGTCACTCTGCCTCATCTCAGAATGCTCATGGAGAGGTGCCTGGGGTGTGTTAGGAAGTGTTGCCAACAAATGGAGGGAGGCGACCCTGGCCCTCTACTTAGCCCTGCTGAGGCCACATCAGGAGTCCTGTGTCCAGTTCTGGGCTCTCCACTACAAAAGAGACATGGAACTATTGGAGAGAGTCCAGTGTGGGACTACAAAAATGATCAAGGGACTGGAGGATCTCTCCTGTGAGGAGATGCTGAGAGAGCTTGGGGCAGCAGCTCTCTGGAAGAGACCTGAGCATCCTGGGGGACGGAGGAAAAACATGAGACAGCAGCATTTCCAGGCAGCAAAGAAGGCCGTAAGAATCATGGTGCTATGAGCAGCAGCACAGCCAGGAGGTCAAGGGAAATGGTGAATGCCTTTAATCACTGTTCATTAGACCACATGGAGAACACTGCCTCCAAGTGTGGTTTCCTGGAACAAGAAAGATGTTGATAACTGGGAGCAAATTAGGCCAAGGACCCTCACTAGAGTTGGGGAGCTGGAGCACTTACCCTGTGATGAAAAACTGGAATTGGTTGTCCAGAGAGATTGTGTAGTCTCCTCCCTTAGAGGTTTCCAAGACCAGAGTGAAAACAGAGCAAAGGTGGTGTGACACCAGGGCTGACCAGGCTGTGAGCAAGGAGATTGGGCTAGAGATCTCCTGAGGCCCCGTCCACCCTCTGTGCAAGGAGTCCATGATTCTTCCTGGAACTGGCTGGATGGCAGAGCTCTGAAGGTTGTGATAAATGGAGCTGAGTCTAAGTGGAGGCCTGTGGCTAGTGGTGTCCCCCAGGGCTCAGTACTGCTTCCAGCGCTGTTCAACTTTATTCATCAATGATTTGGATGAGGGCACAGAGTGCACTCTCAGCAAGTTTGTGGACAATACCAAACTGGGTGGAGGGGCCAACACTCCAGAGGGCTATGCTGCCATTCAGAGGAACTTGGACAGGATGGAGAGTTGGGCAGAGAGGAACCTCATAGGGTTCAACCAGGACAAGTTAAGGGTCCTGCATCTGGACAGAAATAACTCTGTACAGATAAGGGATGACCTGCTGGAAAGCAGCTCCACAGAGAGGGATTTGGGAGTCCAGGTTGACAACAAGTTAGCCACTTGCCAACAATGTGCCAGGAAGGCCAATGGGATCCTGGCCTGCATTAGGAGGAGTGTTGCCAGCAGGTCGAGAAAGGGGATCCTGCCCCTCTCCTCACCTCTGGTGAGGCTGCACCTGGAGTACTGTGTGCAGTTCTGGGCTCCCCGGTTCAAGAGGGATGTGGAACTTCTAGAAAGGGTCAAGTATAGAGCAACAAAGAAGATTAAGAGACTGGAGCATGTCTTGTATGAGAAAACACTAAGTGAGATGGACCTGTTTAGTCTGGAGAAGAGAAAATCGAGAAGGGATCTTATCAACATGTACAAATACCTGAGGGGAGAAGGTAAAGAGGTTGGGTCCAAACTCTTTTCGGTAGTGGCCAATGACAGGACAAGCAGTAATGGATGTAAGCTAAAACACAGGAAACTCCACTGCCATGTGAGGAAGAACTTCTTTACTGTGAGAGAGCCCTGGAACAGGGTGCCCGGAGAGGTTCCGGAGTCTCCTCCTCTGGAGATTCTCAAAACCCGCCTGGATACGACCCTGTGCAATGTGTTCTAGGTGTCTCTCCTTGTGCAGGAGTGTTGAACTAGATGATCTCCATTAGTCCCTTCCAACCTCAACCATTCTGTGATTCTGTGATACGTACACCTGGATTTAGTGCTCTGCCTTCTGCTTACCCCACTGTCGATCGTCCCTCATTTCATGAAGCTCCACTCATTGCCCATTCCCAGGCACACGCTCTCCCTTGGAATCCTCTGAGCTCTGCTGGGGGCCCCTCCAGAAGCATCTATCATCAGCGTGGTCTCCTCTGGGAAAGCCCCAGGTAGACACTTCAGAGACCGTTCCCTGTCTCCACTGGTCACTGAGAGATGAACCATAAACCCAGTCTAATCCCTAATCATCTGGGGACTCTGAGCTCATCGCTGGAACCCATAGATCTTACAATCAGAATATCAGGCCCTTCTGCGGTTGCACCCCACCTTGGACATATTGCAACCATCCTGTGAATAAATGCCTTGTTTCAGACATATCACAGAGGAGATGCCCTTTAATTATAGGAAATATTAGTCTGGAGGCCAGGGCTGACAGAAGGGTGCCCAGTGCCTGGTCCTGCCTGTGCTTCCAGGACATGTTCACATGGCAACACAACAGAGCATCACCAGGTTATGAGAACTCCTGGGCTATATCCATGCAACAGAGCATAGAAGCACAGCATGGAAATGAAGAGAACAACTCTAGAAAGAGAAAGCCCTGCTCTGCTGGGATGTGTCTCCAGGAAGCTGCAGATCCCATGAGAAGGCTGCAGTGAGGAAATGCCTGCTGTGGGAGTGTGGGGGTGACATTGCCAAGCAGAGGGTCTGTCCCCACAGGCTGCTGCCTGAGTCTCCTCCCCTGCACTGTCCGTCCACTTGTAATGTTACAGCACTGCAGACAGAAGGGAAGAGCCCACAGTGACATCTGGCTGCCACCATCACAGGAGAGGGGTGTGAGATGACACCCTGACGGTGCCTGGGGCAGCTGAGCACTCCTAATGTACATGGGGCCCATGGTCTCACCCCGTCTGTATTCGTCTGAGCCTAACCCTGTCCCCCTGAGCTCCCTTGGTGCCAGTTCTGGAAGAGACACTGCACAAGGAAACTCTCCTCACTGCACTAGGGGCATGCGAGGGAGCTCGAGCAGCAGGCTCTGAAGTCCCCCCCTCTCTACTGGAGAAGGGGGAAGAAGCCTGGCTTCCTGCTTCAACGCAGGATGTGGGTCCAAGTCAAAGGAGAGGTTCCCAAGGAGACATGCAGGGAAGTGGACATACTTATTTATTTACTTATTATATTTGTCTGAGATGGATGTACAAGAGAAAACTAAGAAGGAAATAAATGCATAACACACATCCTTGATGAGGGATATTCTGATGAGTGAATGAACGTGGAACAGGTACTGGCAATGACCTCATATCCATTGAACCATCTTTTCTAGTGTGTCCCTGAGTTCTTTGTTCCTCATGCTGTAGATGAGGGGGTTCAGAGTTGGAGGCACCACCGAGTACAGAAAGGACAGCACCAGATCCAGAGCTGGGGAGGAGACAGACGAGGGCTTCAGGTAGACAAGCATGTCAGTGCTGACAAAGAGAGAGACCACGGCCAGGTGTGGGAGGCACATGGAAAAGGCTTTGTGCTGGCCCTGCTCAGAGGGGATCCTCAGCACAGCTCTGAAGATCTGCACGTAGGACACAACAATGAAAATGAAACACCCAAAGACTAAACAGATACTAACCACAAGAAGCCCAACTTCCCTGAGGTAGGAGTCTGAGCAGGAGAGCTTGAGGATCTGGGGGATCTCACAGAAGAACTGCTCCACCACATTGCCTTGGCAGAGGGGTAGGGAAAATGTGTTCCCAGTGTGCACGAGAGCATGGAGAAAGCCACAGCCCCAGGCAGCTGCTGCCATTTTGACACAAGCTCTGCTGCTCAGGAGGGTCCCATAATACAGGGGTCTGCAGATGGCAACGTAGCGGTCATAGGCCATGACTGTGAGAAGAAAATACTCTGCTGACATAAAAAAGACAAACAGAAAGATCTGGGCAGCGCATCCCAAGTATGAGATGGCCCTGGTGTCCCACAGGGAATTGTGCATGGATTTGGGGAGAGTGGTAGAGATGGAGCCAAGGTCGAGGAGGGAGAGGTTGAGGAGGAAGAAGTACATGGGGGTGTGGAGGTGGTGGTCGCAGGCTACGGCTGTGATGATGAGGCCATTGGCCAGGAGGGCAGCCAGGTAGATGCCCAGGAAGAGCAAGAAGTGCAAGAGCTGCAGCTCCCGCGTGTCTGTGAATGGCAGGAGGAGGAATTCATTGAGGGAGCTTCTGTTGGACATTTAATCTTGATTCAGCGCACTCTCCAATGAGGAAAAAGCATCAACAAGTTAAAGTTAGAACAAGCTTCTCTGAATAAAATCCATTCCACTCCTCATGGTACCCCCACATGGGTCCTTTCCTTTACCTTGTTCTGCTCCCTTTCTTGACCTCTGGTTTGTGCTGGGTGAGTGTGCTCTGCCTCTCTGCCTGCCTCCAGGGCAGTCAGTCCTGCTCTACTGCGGGGTGTAAACGGAGGTGTCAAATTGACTCATGCATTTGCAGGGAACACCTGGGGATGGGTACTGTGACCTGAGTGAAGGGGATTTGGTGAAGTGTGGAGTGAAGGGAAGTGGGAATATTCTCCACTTACTATTGCGACAGAGAGAGAGAGGGAGAGGGAGAGAGGCCACACTCATGACAGCTCTGTTTGAGAGGGAAGATCACTGGGAGGGATTAATCTAACCCCCCTTCCAGTTTGCTCTCTTCAACAGAGGTGTCTGGACCTGAATCAGTCACCACTGTTCCCACTCCAGCAAGGGAGAGGAACAGTGCAGTGAAGGCAGGGGCTGAGCTGACCCCTTCTGGGGATCCCATTTCCACTAAGACGGATCCCATCCTCAAATCACTTAAATGTCTTCACTGTTGCTTGAGGGAATGCAGTGGGAGAGGGAAGTTACTGCTTGAACTGCAGCTGAATTCCCCTCCTTAGCTCCAGAGAGCAAAACCAGATCAGCACAGACAGGTGAAGGAATGAAGAGCAACAGGATGAACCTTCTGGCAAGGCAAAGTAAGGAGCAGCAGACAGAGGAGCACTGAGGAAAGCCTTCAGCTCCCCCAGCTGTGCACGCCACCCCCCAGTGACATCTGAGGACAGTCCCTCTCAGTCCCCTTGTCCTGCACTGGGAAAGGACCAGGCTGCAGGAGAGACACAGCCCCTCTTCTACCAAGGAGGGGGCTCGTGGCCAGGACTCCATGGCCTTGAGGGGTGGGAGAGGAGACACGGGGCTTTGCTTAGAGGAAGAAGTCTGCATTGCAGGGACTGACTGGGTTGATCCTAATCCCACCTCTCATAGCAATTATAGCTGCCTCCCATTTGCTGATTGTATCTCCACTGCTGGAGCTTTTCCTGCTGGCAGCTCTTCCTCTGCCCCATGTCTTCTCTCTGTCAGTGTCACAGACACTGTCCCATCCTCCGGACACTCACTCTGCTCTGCAGCAGCCCAGGGACATCTCTGTGTTTGCAGGTGGGGAGGAGAAGGTCAGCCAGACCCTGGTGAGGCCAGAGAAGGTGATGCTGGTGCTGTCTGCAGTCAGGGAGGGGGAAGGGACTTGCTGAGGTTCCCCACAGATCTCTCCATTTAAGGGACTGGGAGTCTCAGTCTCCTGCCCCAACCTGGCATCTCCTTTCCATACACCCCTGGCCCTTAACAAAAAGGATGAAACTGAAAACAGACTCCTGAAATCTCCTTGTCTTTAACATTAACACTGCCTTGACTGTCCTCTTGGAAAGGCTCCCTCACAAAATGAGCCTGCCCTGATGGGGGTCTCTCCTCCCACCCAGAGCATCTCCCTGCAGCACCGTGGGGCTTTCCCGGGGCAGGCTGAGTGCCGACCCTCGCAGGGGGCAGAGTCACTGCCCCGGGCACGCAGCACCCTGGGGTACTGGGACACGGCTCTGTATTACAGCCCATGAGCACCTGGGTGCATCCAGGGAGAAGGCAGTTGTGATGCCCTGTCCCTCTGAACGTGCGGCTGGGAATCCCTGCTCTAAAGCACCCCCTAATTCAAACAGGAGAGGCTGGGAGAGACACCCTGACACATCCTATTGATCTGAAGGTGCTGTGCCAGGTTCGGAAGATCCCTCCAGCACCCACAGCACTGTTGCCCCACAGACACAGACTTACCGTGCCAAGGGCTCGGAAGATTTCTCCCTGCACTGAGATTCTCGGGTGTCCTCCCATTCCCGACTGCCTTTCACTTATGAGCGACTCGTCCCAGTCTGGTGCCTGCGGGCAGTGCCCTGAGTCTTGGTGCTCCTTTATGAGGAGCTGCTCCTGGGCAGAGCTGTCTCTCTGCAGCTCCTGCCAGGTTGCCATGGGCTCCCGCAGGAGAGCAGGTTCCCGCAGGAGCCAGGCCCAGCTCAGGAGCAGGGACCCAGCTGGAGATGGGACATTTTCTGTCCCCTGTGCATTTCCAAGATGATCACGGGCCTCCAGGGCTGATGGTTCCTGAAAGGTACTGAAAGGTCACCCCTGCCACCCCTGGCAAATGTCCACTCACGTCCACAAAATGGTCACCAATGGTCTCTCTGTTAGCCGTGGAGAGAGACTGAGACATTGCAGTTGGTCTCATCAGAGGATGGTTATCTAAGAGAGGTGGACATGTCCTGCTCTACAAGACCCTGCTCCCATCTCATAAGCAGACGGAACACATGCACAGGGACAGAGAACAGTGCAAGTTCATTTCCTTATGCTTCAGGACCTCATTTGGAGGAGTACAGCAGGACATCCAATGCCAGCACATCTAACACTCCACAATCTCAGAAGAGGATTCTATCTGCCCAACTTTGGGGGTCCAGAAAACAGCTATGTGCATAGGAGTTTCTTGTCCAAGCTCCCATTGTAGTCAGTGGAGGTGGTGGCAGGGAGTCAGCTACACACGCACGCTCACCCCTTTGGACTTCAGAAGGGACAAAGGTTGGTCCAAGACTTGTGCAAGTGTCTACTTGCTCTGAGAGGGCAATGAGGAGACCCATGTCCATCTCCTGCATCAGCCGGGTGGAGAATCTTCTTGGCCATCTGACATCTCAGTGCCTATTACCCTCTAGAGCTCCACTTGCTCAGACTTCTACAGAATCAGACATTGCAAAGACCTTGCATAACTCACTGCAGATCGTTGGTTTAATGAAAAGACAACAGGCCTACTCGGCCATGTCAGATGCATGGGGTGTCCAGCACAGCCACCATGTTCCTAGCACATTCAAAAGGGAAACAAGAGAAAAATCAGGCCTTTCAGAAATGGTTGGTGGGCAAGCACCCTAGGACACCTCAGTTTTCACACCTGTTCCCCAAAACTGATTCCCACCACTGCCTTCATGCAAAGACCCCCTTGGAGAGGGATAACAGCTCCCCTCCTCTAGGTAGCCATGCTACTACTAATGCAGCCCCATAGGTGTCTGGCCTTAATTCACGTGAACATGCACCACTGGCTCATATGGCCTCCCTTGTAACATGCAGACCCTTCTCTTCAGGCTAGTCCTCAATTCCTCATGTTCAACTCTGTTTTGATAGACAAGGTTATATTCATCCCCACACTATGGGGCTGCCAGGAGATTTCCTTGGCAGTGGGAAACAGCATGAAAAGACAAAATATCCTGAAATATCCCCAGCTTGGGAATTTCTCATCAGGCTTTAGGATGAGGTAATGTCACTTGAAAGGCTAATGCTGTAGTGCAACAGGCCACCCAGCCCGAAGCAAGGATCATCCCTTGGTTTGGGTTACAAGGAACAGCCAGTGGGGATGGAGAGACATCAGTGAAGGGAAGGAGATCCCGTGTGAGACCAAAGTGGGGAAGCAGGCTGGGTGTTTACAGGCTGCATGGGCACAACTGCAGGTAGGAGCCAGCACAGGACAGGCTCTGCTGGAGACAGCCTAAGGCACTGCCAAAGCTCAAGGACCCCAAAGGAGGGCGGCATCCTCTTGGCTATGGCTGTTGTCTCTGCCACCAAGGCCTGCCAGGAGACCCTGGGACCTCCTTGTCCCCCTTGACAACACCCTGAAAGGTGTCGTATCATTATCCTGCACTGAGCACTGCACACCCCCACCCACACACTGTCCCCAGGATGACCCCGAAAACGTGGGGAGAGGATTTCCCTTCCCAGAAGCTCAGTGACCGAGCTTGGACATTTTGCCTGATAAAACACATCAAGGGTTAACGTGGCATCAGAACCACCTTGCACATTTCCTCTGCCTGCCTGTTACCAGTGATTACGATTTTCTGCTCTAATCAGCTGGGGAGTCTTTGCTGCTAACGACTCTCAGTGGGACCCATTAATGCTCTACAGAACTTTGGAGGTTGCTTCTGACTTGGAATTCTTCAATGTTTTGTTCAGCCTCCTCTCAGTAACTGAAGTTCATAGCCTCAGCGCCAAACACACCAGGGGACTCATTAAAAAGCAAAAAGTTCTGACCAACTATGTCTCTCCCTGTAATTTTCTTCAAGTCTTGCATGGCTAATTGGAGACATTTCAGGAGTGTAGCTGAAAGGTGGAGACATAAATAACTACGAGTATTTCTCCTTTTAAAGGCTTTTATCATTATTATTACTATTTTAGAGCAAGTGACAGCAACATTCTCCAGCTGGTGTCAGTCTAGAGTGACTCCTAATGAAGGCTGGACATAGAGGAAAAGCATGCCATGGAGCTCAGGCACCATATGGACAGTCTTCCTTCACCCCTCCCCAGTCCTTCCATTTCTCTCATCCGCCACAGGGGACTTCCCTCACTCTTGTTAGAAGCTTTCCTATTCCACTGAAGTCTGCAATTGAAGGTTGCCGTTCATCTGCCCCAGCTCACACTTGCTTTCCTTAGAGAACTAGCTGCAAATAGGCACAGGATTTTTCTTAATTGCACAGAAAGAGAAACAGAGCAGGAATAATTTCATAAAACGTAATTATTCTCTTTGGCTGTAGACTAAGTCCAAGATGCCAACAATAAGGTCTCCCTGCTACAGGGGAGAGCCTTACTGGATATCTTTTGGAGAGACAGGAAAGGCTGGATATAAGCAGAACGTGGGGGACAGGCTCCTGGAAAGCAGAGCAAGCTTTAAACTCCCTGAGGTGAAAACCAGCAGCTGGGTTGTTGAGTGAATAAAGGGTAACAGGAGGATTCCCAGTGCTGCAGCTTTACAATGTCCGCCTCGTGTGCTGTGAAGGTCACGTTAGAACTTGTCAATTTAAGCAGGACATGTGGGAATGGGAGCCACACAACTCCTAGGCGTCCTGGGCCATGATGTGGGCCGTGCTGCTCTTGGCAATCGTAGACCTCTCTGTGCTTCCGTACAAAAGCAGGCAAAACGCTCTGATGCAAGTCCCTAGAGAAGAGGGATTTTCTTGGCTGCTCAGAGCGACCCAAGCACAACATGGGGATGTCAAAGGAAGGCCTCCATCAGGCCTTCAGCTGCACAATTTGGAGCTTCAAGGGAGCTCCCTAAACCAGCACTTCCCATGACCCTGCTGACTCAGTAGACATGGAGGAGACAGGGGAGAGAGGAGAGGAGAAAGGGCAGAAACTCCAAGGTGCAAAGGGGTGCTCAATGTGCCATAGACAGGATGATAAAGGCTGAATAAGTAACAAATAAATGAGTAAAGCCATGCTTCCCTTTGCAGGCGCTTGGAAAGTCCCATCTCTGACAGGCTCCAAGGGGAATGGGGTCTGCCTTCTACAAGATTGGGCCCAGGACTGTGCAAAGACTAGAAGGAGAGGAACGTTGGTTGTAGGGATGATCACAAGCTTCAGCAGCTGGGAGATGGCCATCTCACCACCTTGTGAACAAGTCAAAATGCAGCTCCTGAGGCCAGCAGTGCCTTACGGGCTCCATATGGGTGTCTGCACAACAGCACTGCAGTGTGTGGGCACGTCCTGAGGCGCCCAGAAGCAAAAATGTGTGGGAGATCCAAGGTGCTCTATGGACCCGAAAGACAGACCGAGTGCCAGGAACTACACCCAGGGGAGAAACACTACTTGGAGGTGTCATGGAAAAGCCCAAGGACCAGCTAAGTTCCAAGAAAAGAAACGGATTTCCTCCAGATCAGACAAAAGAAAGCTTGGCCAAAATTCACGGAATCTGGAAAAACTTCCCCACGTTTGCTACCTGGATTGACCCATGGTTTTGAGTCTGGCAGGAACCAGTGTCCCAGCCAAAGCCCTCTAGAAGAAAGATGTGTTAAGGGCACATGGATTCTTTTCTGATGTATCATTTCCATCTCAAGCAGCACAGACCAAGAAACTTTGCTGAAGACTTTAACAGCAAAGAGCCTGTGCAGCCTGTCTCAGAAGAGAAGATTCCTTGTGCCTGCATTGGAGGATTCAAGGCCCTGCTGAAGGCAGGTCCCAGCAGAGGTCTGGATTATCCCTGAACATGGAGATCGGAGAATGTTTCTGCATCCCTGCTCTCCCAGAAGGACCCTGGGGTGGCAGGCTGGGCTCTGGGAGCAGAGCGCCACTCTCTTCAGACACCTCCTCCCTTCGGAGCACCAAGACGCTGGGGACACACTGGGGCCATCCAGCACTGCAGCCCTCCACAACCTCCGTACCTAACCCGAGGGCTGACAGCCTACACCTGCCTCTGCATGAAGGACACACAGGGATAAGCACCACACAGGGCACCAGACAGGACAGCCCAAAGTGCCCCAAGATGCAGGAAGCCCAACTCTCCACCCCTTCCATTCTCTTCTAGACCTCCAGCACCTTCCAACAGGCACATGGGACTTCTCCCGACCTCTCATCTCCTCACATGGAGGTGACCTCACAGGTGCAAACCCACCACATCCCTGCTGCTGCCTGTGGCCTTCAGAGACAGCAGCTTCCTCAACCCCCTTCCCCACACAGGAACCACTGCTGCCCTCTCAGCTCCTCTCACCACAGAGACCCCCCACCCACTGCCCCCGCCTGCCTGCCTGCTGCCGGCCAATCAGGCACTCACAAAGACATGACGTCACAGCGCCGTCCCGCCCAGCTCTCTGGCCCTGCCCTCCAGGGCAGCAATGGCCTCCCCAGCCCTTCCCCGCCAGGAGCCCAGCCCGGGCTCAGCAGCTGCTCCGCGGAGATGATCTCAGCAGCGCAGAGCCCCGCAGGGCCCGGCTGCTGCCCAATGAGGCGCTGCGGGAGCGGTGACCTCACAGTCACCAGGCAGAGCCAGCCCTGCTGCTGCCCAATCAGCTCTGCCCGCAGCGGGGACCTCCCAAGCAGCAGCCACGCCCTCTCCCTGCAGCTGGCCTATCAGGGGCTGCGGCAGCAGTGACCTCATCGTGCCCAGGGCAGCCATTGGCTGTCAGCTGCCATGGCAACGCTGCGGCCTCCTGCCCCGCGGGCAGCTCCGCCCTCCCCTGCCGTGGGTGGCGCCATCTTGCGGGGCCGCGCGGGCCGTCGCGGGGCTGGGGGCAGCCGGGCCCCGTGTGCGGGGCAGGTTGGGGCCCCGGGGCGCGTTGGCTGCCCCGGTGGGGCTGGGCTCTGCTGCAGGGGCCCTTGTCTCATTTAACTCAATCAGCAGTTTGTGAGATGACCAGCTCCCTGCTCTGCAGCTGATGAAGCTGGCGAATATCCCTGCAACCTGCCTTTGTGCTCTTCCTCCTCTCTGCATACTCCTGGGGACCATCTTAAAGAAGAGAACCCCCATCTCCCTGGAACCTTGCCAGAGATGCGGCTTTCCAGGTCACTGCCAAAGGAAGGACTTCTTTGGGTTGCTTGTTCAGTCTGTGGCAGCTCATCAGTGATGCTGTAAGTGGGGGTCTGGGCCCATTCTCTTCTCTGTCTCCTATGCATCTATGTAAGTCTCCCATTCCCACATGTCCTGTTTAAAGTGGCAATTTCTAACATCCCCTTTAGTGCTCTATCTGGACACATTGTGACTCCTCCCAATACTCTGTATACTCAGAGACCCGGCAGCTGGTTTGCCCTTTAGGGCGGTTAAGGCTTGCTCTGTCTCCCTGTAGTCTGCCCCATTAGCCAAGTTCTTACTATATGTACGGATTGTATGGACCTAGCATACATTCAAAGAGTGTCATTATTTTGAATGAAACTATACTCTGCTTTATTTTTTTTGTTTCTTTGTAACTAAAAGAAGATCTCCCTGTGTCTGTTGGCAGCCAAATGTCTAAGTAAAGCAGTTGAGAATTGGGGCAGGGGAGCTATAACCTTGAGTGCAGACTTAGGTGGACTAAGGCTAGCTTTGAACATGAGTGATTTAAATTCCTGAGAGGCTGATGAGGGAAATAGTAGGGATGGGGAGGTGGGGAGAAAGACTGTGCGTACGGTATCTGATCTCTGGGATGCTGCTCTTCCTACATGTTCTGACTTCATTAGGAGTCACTCTGGATGGCTATGAATTGGATCTTGTGCTGTCACTTATTCTTTAGAATAATAATAGAAAACTTTAAAAAGATGAAATACTTGTATATACTTGTTTTCTTCAGCTTTCAGCTACACTCCCCAAGCCTCACCAATTAGCCATGGACACTTGAAGAAAATAGCAGGGAGAGTTTGGGTTTATCAGGGCTTTTTGCTTTTTAATTAGCTTCATGCAGTACTTGGAGCTGAGTCCATGAACTGCAGCTGTTGAAAGGAGATTGAAGAAATCAGTGAAGAAGTCAAAGTCAGAAGGAAACCCTAAATTTTTGTAGACATTACTGGATCCCACTGAGGCCATTAACTACAACAACTCACCAGGGGCTGATTAAAGCTAAAAAATCTAATCATTGGTAATAGTTAGGTAGAGAAAACACTCAGGTGACCCTGATGCTGATCACATTCAGAGCCCAGGAGAGAGCGCAGAGATTGCCCCACACGTCCTGGAGAGTAGCCCCAGCCCTGAGCACATGCAGCGTCCAGGAGCTGCTGACAGAGCCCTCCAGTCCATTCCCCCTGCTGCAGGCAGTGCCACGGGCTATGGAAGTTCTCCAGTGGCCGCTGGAGAAGGTGCTTGTGCAGCACAGCGGGACTGACAGCTCTCCGTCCTGGTCAGAGCTGTGTGGGCAGCTGTGCTTTGGCGCTTCTTTGGGGCTTTGGCCCTTTTCAAAGACAGCGCCAAAGATGCACAGGATGAACCAGCACAAACTGGGCTATGGACTGCGATTCACTGGAAAGCCTCTAAACTGGTAACAGCCGTGCGTTGCTCTTTCTCTGGCTGTCATATTTAGAAGGAAGGAAGGACCCGGAGCTCTGGGCAGTGTGGGGACACCCTGGGCAGAGGGCAGGTGTGAGGCGCCATGTCCCTCAGTGACCCAGAGCGTGTCACAGAGCATGTCTCCGAGGGGCTGCTGGCACCCTCCTACCACCCCACAGACCTTGCTCAACTCATTTGCTCCTGGGACTGTTTCTTGGGCAAAATCATCATATCATGCAAGCCTGTCAGCGGTATACCTGCTTCACAGGAATTTGTATGTTTGTAGTTAAGTTAAAAAAAAAAAAAAAAAGCTTTGTTTTCCTTTGATTTTATTTCACAAATGCATTTCAACACCGCGGCTCTGGGACTGCTGAAATGTCTTTAGAATTCCTCTTGAGGATTAGTTGGGCAAAACTCCCTTTTCAGCTTCTTCACATTTCTCTTGTTTAACTCACAAGCTTGGGGCTGATGAGGTGAAGTCTGGATTTGGTGCAAAACAAGAAGGCATGAGGGTGTTCTCTGCTCTGGCAGGGGGTGTATCAGTGTGTAGTTGTGCTCTGAAGATGTCTGTGGTTGCACAGGACCCTTGTGTCCCGTTCGTGGCCCCCGCCCTTGTCTTCCTGGGGGATTTCTAGCCACCAAAGGGCTGTGAAATCTCTCCTTAGAAAGGAAAGGAGCTCCCCAAGGGAAGGAGTTCCTGAGAGAATCCTTCCTGACAGAGCAGCTGGTGGTTAGCAGTGTTGTGCACCAGGGGGGCTTCCTTTATTTTGGGTAGGAATAAGAATAAGAAGAGCTCTCTGTTTTGTGGCAAGCTGCGGCTCCTTAGATGAACCAGCCTCTCCTCAGTTCTTTGCTTATCTTTCCTTTTGGCCTGAATGTCCTCCGCAGCGCGGAGGTGGGGATGGTTGTTGCTAAGGCGTACAGATCATGGGGAGGTGGGCAGGGGAGGTAGGGGGCATCCCTCAGGAAGCCGAGTGCTGCCCCCTTGTCCTTGTGGGGTGAAATATAGGGAGGTGCCCGACGGTGGGGGTGGCCGGGCCCTGCAGCCTTTTGTGACACGGGCTGGGGTCACAGTGGGATGTCCCGCATCACCATCAGAGCTTCCCTATAAGAAGGGCGCCCCACGCACACTGCCGTGCGAGGCCACGCTGAGCCCTGGCACTCGGCTGCTCTCGGCTCCCCTCTGCTCGTGGCAGCTGCTCTGCAGTGAGGAGGAGAGGGCAAGAGAGGCAGTGCAATAGCGCTGGGCTCTTTGGTGTGCTGGAGTGGAGGAGCTGGTGGCCTGTGCCTTGAGCCATGGAGTCATTTTGCTCAAACTTCCTCCACTCACTCTCTCAGCGGCTCGTGAGATTCCGTAAGGAAAGTAAGTCCGAAAGGACCCTGAGTCTCCAAGCTGGTGGTGGGCTCTGTGCCTTCCTTTTCAGGGGAGTGCTTGTAGTTGGAACGCTGTTGGAATGTCAGTTCCGCTGCCCTCCTCTGCAAGGGTCCTTTGTGGGATTGTGGTGGTGGTGGGTGACGCTTGCTGCGTCTGCATGGTTTGGCAGGGTTGGCATGGAGGTGAGCTTGTGCACTTCAAGCACAGCCCATCTTTCTCTTCCTGCCCAGATATCGCTAAAGTCTGGGACTGCGCGTGCGAGTGTTACCGCCAGGCGCTGCTGCAGAACCAGGTGGGCTTCTCTGCTTCTTCTCCCTCAGACCCTGATGAGCGCCGATGCCCCCATTTCCGTGCTGCCTTTCAGCAGCCATATTGCTGTCCCCTCTGAAAGCAGAAGCGATGTGCCAGCAGGAGCCTGTGGGTGGCAGTTCTGCCCCAGAGCCAGCTCTTTGGCAATGGAGAGCCAAAGCAAAGGGCAGCTGGAGAAGCAGAATGTGGGCTTTCTCCTCTGGGGCGTTCTCTAGCCCCACGTGGCCGGGTGGAACAACGTGCCTGGCACACGGTGGAGACTTTCTGCCACGTCTTGCACCTCCTTGGGTGATGTTCCCTACTTGTGGGTCAGTGCTTAGCTGTTGGGAGGTGAGGGGTGGGAGAGGCCATGACTAGAGAGTGCAGGGCTCTCCTGCAAAGCACCTCATCTTCCTGCATTGTAGATCAGGCCCTTAAGCACCCTCTAAGTGCCCTGAAAAGCTATCCCTTACTTTTTGGGCATGTGAAAAGCCTCCTCCTGTTCTTTACATGCTCTCTTCTTTTCAGACTGTCCAGCTAGCAGGCGTGGGAAACATGTTCATCATGGACAACTACTTGTGCTCTGTGAGGAACAAGAGTTTCCCTGTTCGGAGGCCTGTCTTACATCTGGACAACGCGTTTCTGAAGGAGAATGACCTCAGCTACGAGAACATCCCGTGGCCTGGTTAGAAGCGTGATGCAAAGCTGGTGTTTCCCTCATGTTGTGGCAGGGCTCTGCCTGGCAGCTTGTAGTTAGTAGTGGTCTAAGAGAGCTGCAGGAAGCAGTGAAGCAGAGGTGGGAGGAGGAGTTTTCCCCAGGGCCCTGTGGCCAGCTGGAGGGGGCCCTGCATGGCTCTTGTGGGTCAGGAAGGAGTGGGGCTGTGTTTGGAGTGGTTCTTGCATTCCTGTGAAACCATGTCCAGTTTGCTAGGAAGAGCAAAAGGTGTTTGGGGACGGGTCTGTACCCCCCAAGCAAGCGGTTTGCTGCTGAAAGGGGAGTGGGTGGGGAGGGAGGGTGTTGAGAAGGCTGTGGAGGGTGTGCTGAGCTGCCAGGTGAGTTGTGTGTGCCCAAGGGCTCTTTGAGTGACTTTGTTGCCTGCTGCCTTTTTTTGCAGGGCATCTGGAAGTTGCTCAAGTGAAGCTTACCACCATGGTTATGAGGACCCACCTTTCCCTGCAGAAGGTGTCCGTTTGTCTAAGGGCAACTCAGACCTTGCTTGTGTGGGCCTTGTCCAAAGGGGAAGATTTTGACTTCGTTTTCAAGAACATCGGCATTCTTGTGTGCCGAGAAAGGAACATCACCATGAGGTTTTTTGAAGACTTCATCAATGAAGTAGATGTGACGGGAAAGCTGTCAAAATCTTTCCTGCGGGTAAGTCTGGGAAGTGTTGAGTGCTCCCTCTGCTTCTTTAGAAAAGAGGCCCCAGAATTCTCTCTGGCTGTGGAGTGCCTTGGGTAGACTTGATGTGCCATCCCGGGAGCTCTCTGCAGAGAGCTTGTCTCACCTTCGGGAGAGACTTGCCAACACAGGAGTCTTTGAGAGCAGCTGTCTTGGGTCAGAGGAAGGATGCAGAGCGGTAGCCCATGCCTGTTGGGAAGGGCTTTGGGAAGAAGACGAAGCACAGGGCAGAGTTTTTGCTGCTCCTTCCCCTCCACCAGCCTCTCATCTTCCAGTAAGCCATGCTGGCAGAAAGGCCATCAAACGCAAAAGCCTCGTGCTGTGCTCCTTGTCCTGAGCTCTTTTTACGAAAGAGTTTGTTGCCTGAGGGAAATCTCCTTGTGACTTGGCCCTCATCAAAGTCCAGCAGCATTAGTGCTCCTTCTCAGGGTTTTTGCTGGGCAGCATGTCTGTGCTGGGACAGGGTCTGATGTTGATGCAGGAGTTCGTGGTATGAGAGTTGTGGAGGAGCGGTTTGTTGTGTGGGTAGTAGTAGGCAGTTTCCACCCTTGTGAGCCAGGGGCTCTTTTCCGGGGGTGACCGTGTGCGTCTCTGTCACTTTTGCAGACACCAGCCTTGAGGCCTTTGATCATTGCCCGCACGGAGACGGCTGTTTTTCAGATGCCTCCTGGGGGTGTCTTTGTGTTGCCACAGTGAGTATGTTTCCTTGGGTAGGCCTTGACTGCCTGACTGAGCAGCTTCTTACCTCCTGCTTCATAGGACCAGCTAGAGGGGCCTAGGGCGTAGATGCCAGGGCTTCTCTCATCAGGAGGAGTAGTAGTGGTGTTATACCTGTGAGCAAAGTCCGTGGTCATTCTTGCCTCATTGGGAAGACATGTGTGTTGAGGTGGAGTCACCTGGAGGAGGTTCTGCTTTCCATTGCTCCCCAGTGAGAGGGAGAGAGGAAGTTAGGGATCCCTTTGCATACATCCAGCTTCATCTGCTTTCTTTTGAGAGAAACTGAATAACCTCCTGCTAAAGCTCAAGAGGTTTCTCTTCCCTGCATGTTTTTTTTTTCCCTGAAAAGCATCTGTGCGAAGCTGTGTCCCAGCCTGATCTAGACAATGCCCATGGATGGAGTTTCTTGTGCCATCCCAGCAGTGGAGTGCTGTGCACTAGGGCTCCTAAGATGCACTGCTTCCTTGTGCCAACTTCTGCTTTGCAAAACTGTAGAGCTTACAATAGTGTTCCACCCTCTCTGTGAGCAGCAGCTGCGTGGAGGCTACTTGGGACTGGATTGCCCCTTCTTGAAACTGGTTTCACCTTTGTTCTTTCCAGATTTATACGTAAAAATGCAGGTACAGAACAAGGCTTGCCTGAGCAGACGGATAGCAAAGGTACTGTAAGCGCGAGCGTGGAGAGCAACCCTAAGGGGCGAAGACAGCCTATATGTGTTCGCCTTCTCAGAATGAATGTGTGCCATGCCAAAGAGATTCTGTCAAGTGACCACACTGTCCCTCTGGCCCCACTTGGAGAATGTGCACCCGAAAGAATGGCCTAAGGAGAGCTCAGGGAACCCCATGGTCCTTTAGAAGGGGGGCTCGGGCAAGATGAGGAGTGTGAAAGGAGCAAGGGCTAGGTGATCTCTAGAGGTCCCTTCCAACCTCAACCATTCTGTGATTCTGTGTGATTCTATGAAGAATCTTCTAGGAAGCTGGCCTCCAAGCCTAGCTGAGTGTGTGCTCCGTGCGCAGTAGCCCATGTGTGATCAGGCCAACACGTGCCTCTTGTGGGAAATGTCCCGCAGAAGCAAATGTGAAGAGCTTGCATGCTTTGTCCTTGCAGGTGGTCTGGTTCGTGAGCGCCTCCTCTCCCAAGAGCTTGTCCTGCCAAAGCAGAGGAGTGATGGGGAGATGGCAGGAGAGGCCCCTCCTAGAGCGCGTCGGGTGAGGTGAGACTCTGGCAGAAGCAGCTTTGGTTAAGCGTTCTGTGGAAGTTGTGGGAGGGAGCTGTTGCTGTTGGACTCATTTCTAGTAATGGTGGGAAGTTCCTGTCATGCTCTGGGTGAGCTTAAGTCCTCCTAGTGGGAGGGAAGTGTGTCGCAGTTTGGAGTGAGCCCCCCACCTGAGGTATGGCTGGTGTGCCCTTGTGATTTGCAGGTTCGCAGATGAGCAGGACGTGGCCAAAGCCATGCAAGAAGCTGCCAAAGAGCCACCGCTGGCAAAGAAGGAAAGCAAAGGCGGCTCTGCGAAGGATGCTGGCAGAGAAGGTGCCGTAAGAGTTGCTGGCACTTTTCCAAATCCGGGCCAGTGCAAGAGTGGGAGGGGAAGGTCCCAGGGGGCAGCGTGATGCTCTAGAAAGGGATGCATGGAGCATGCAGGCAGCCTGAAAAGGCTGCTAGGAAGGCTGTCTGCAAGGCTGGCAGTGTCTGGGCTTGCAGCATAGTAGCACATGCATGGGCAGGCCAGCCCTGTGTGGCAAGCGTGCCAAAAAGGCAGGTGTGAAGAGGTGCTTTGTAATTGTAGGGCTTCTGGCTGCTGAGCGCGTCCCCTCGCGAGCACATGTGACGTCAAAGCACACGTGTGCTGTGAAGGGACCAGAAAGGGAGAAGAGCAAGGCGCAGGCTAGAGCTCACGGAGTGAGGTGAGAGGATGGCAGAACTGCCTCTTGTTAATGCTGTGCTCCTGGATATGCATGAAGGAGCTTTTCCCTTTTGGCCTGTTGCCTGAAGTAGTGCTCGGAGGTGATAGTGCCGTGCCCCATGGCTTCTAGGACTTGTGTCTGGGTGGGAAGCGTGTGGCGGTTTGTGTTGCGCGTCCTGTGTGAGGTTTCATTTGTGTGTGCTCCTGGTTCCCAGGGGTGCAGATAAGCAGTGCCGGGGCCAAGCTGTGCCTGCATCTGGAGAGCTTCTGCGGCAAAAGCAGGCAGGAAAAGGCAGCTGCGGAGAGCACCGGCCCGTAAGAGGTAATGCAACAGTGAAGGCTGCATGTCAGAATGTGGAGCAAAGAAAGCAGAAGGGTGCAATCCCTCTGGGAGGAAGGGGATGTTCTGGAAAGAGAGGCTAGGACAATGGAGGGAGTTTGAAAGGGCCAGAAGGAGTCAGGGCCCTCTCCAATGCACTTCATGCCTGAGCATTGCTGAGTTGTTGTTCTGGTGGCCCCTGTGCCGGAGATGCAGTTGTGGAGAGCTTCCCTGTTATGTGCTTCCAGGAGACCTCACTAGTAAGCGCCTTCTCTCCCGGCCACGTCTTTCTCCCGCACACACCAGTGATGCGCAGGGGACAAAAGGATCACTGCCTTCAGTGAGGTGAGGCTCTTGGAGAAAGGTTCTGCTATCATTTGCTATCTCTGGTTCCATGCTCTTGATGGGCTTGGTGTGTGAGCGCAGGCTGGAGAACGTGCTGACATGAGCTGCGTGTGTGCTCTATCTGCAGCGCACTGCCACCAGTAAGGAGGAGCAGTGTGCAGAAAGGAGGCAACGTAGACAGGAAGGCTGCTGAATCCGGACTCCCTGTTGTGGACAGGCGGATAAGAGAGGGGGTAGGTTATCGGAATTTACGTAACGTCCAAAGGCCAAGGTGTATGGCCACAGCAGGATGTAGCTTTTCAGTCTGCAAATGCCAATAGCTTTTGAGTTGACTCTTCCGTTCTGTTGTCTCTGTTCTCACGGCCTTGTTCCTCCTCTCTCTTTGCCTAGACACGACCTAAAGCAGAAGCTCAGAAGCCCCAAATCTATGGTGGCTCTGAGCAGGGAAGGCTTGAAGCACAAAGAAAGAAGCCTCGGGGCCACCCGCTAAGACTCAGCTTGGTGTCTCTGTGCCTTCCCGAAGTGGTGGGGGAGAAGGAAGCGGTCCCGAGGCTGGAAACGTCTCGGCAAATGTAAGTGTGTGCGAAGTGTCTCAAAGGCATGGGGGAGTGGAGCAGCGGGGACGGCTGTGCTGCGGGGTCAAGGATCCCCCTGGCTTAGCCCTGAGGAGGATGCGGGAGCTTCTGCTTTCTCGGTACCTGGAGGAGGCCCTGGGACAGCCCCTGATGCTGGTGTCTCTAGGCAGCTCCCAGCGAGTGCCTGAGGTTGCTGCAGTGTTGAAGGGAGCAGTAGCTGCCAGGGCAGCGTGCAGAGGCTGGGGAGGGCAGGGGCAGGCCAGGACGGAGCCCAGCTGTGAGGGGGAATTTGTGCCTGCCCCAACAGAGTGCTGCCAAGACAAACAAGCCAAGATCTGCAAGGGCTGCAGTCCTCAGGAGCCTGCCTTGAAGAATGGAGGAGTCTGGAGAGCAGCAGGCCACGGAGAAGAGACCAGCAGCAGTTCTCTTGGTAAATGTGTCCAGCTTCAATTGGTATTTCCCTTCTGTGGCATGTTCCTCACTTTCCTTGGCAGAATGGCAAGTGGAAAAGCTGTCTTGGCCTGACAGCCTGCGGGATGGAGCGCAGCAGGCTCCTGAGCTGTGAGAGACGTCTATAGGAGTCTCTGTCCTCCTGCCTCTATGCAAAATTGAGGAGTTTTTGTTTCCTCTTCAGTGTTGGGAAGAAGATGGAATTGCAAGAGCACCGTCAAAAGTACGAGTCGTTTGTGGCAGCCCGGTGGACATGGGAGCAGTACGGCCGAGTTGAACCACGCAGACCTGCAAAACGGTCCTGAAGTTCCTGAAGCCTTGAGGGGACCGAGAGAAACAGCAGGGCTGGCAGTGGTGGGGCTGCGCAGAACCGTGTTGGTGCAGGAGTTCCCACTGCTGCTGCCAGCATTGCCACTTCTGCGCCAGGACAGCCCTTAGTAGAGCATGGCCTCTGCAAGTGCTCTTGAGGCCTGGGCAGTGCCCAATAAAGACCCGGTGCTTTCTCCCAGCTGGAGTAGCCTAGCTGTGCCTGGCAGTGCGTCCATGTGGAGCCATTTGGAAGGGCAGGTGTCTTCAAGATCCGGTGTGCTGTCTGATCCTATGGCAGAAGCAAGGCAGTGGAGGAGAGCTGAGGCTCTGGCAGTGGCAATGGGATTGTGAGCATGGCAAAAGAGGAGATCTGATAGTGGGCAATGGAAGAGATCTGAAGGTGTCTGGTGGCAACTAGGGGATAGCCTAGTGCCTAGTGGGGAGGTGTGGAAAAGATAGCAAATGAGAAAGGGGGAAGAAGGGACGTTGAACGTGCAAGGAGAGGAAGTGAGGAGAGGAAACCACTGCTGTCTGGTGGCTGAAGAGCATGTGAGCACGAGGCAAGGAGAAAGGAGGGTCAGAGGAGATATGGATGGTAGTGGGAAGAGATGTGGCTGGAGGGCATCTAAATGCTCCTGAAGGGACTAGAGGGCACAGGAGTGGTCTGTGAGGGGAGAAAACACATTGCGCCTTTGCGAAAAGGGCAAGGAAAATGCTTTAGGTACTCGTCAAAGGGGCAGACACTCAAGGAAGGTGAAGGGAGGTGATTGAGGCAGTCCAGGGAGGGAAGGGGGAATTTGGAGCGTCTCCCGAGGGGGCTGGACGGAGCCTGAGAGAAGGTGGGACCACGCTGTCTGTTAGTGCCTGCCATGAGGCACCCACAGCAGCTGTGGGCGAGGGGGAAGGCGACGCTGGGCACCAAGAGGAAGGTGGGTGCTACCATGTGGCACCGCCACGCTGCCTTCCTGCAGAGCATCGCAGCTGCCCCAGAGCCCATGGAGGTGCAACCCGTGGAGGGAGAGCCTGCCCTGTGCACCATGGACGTGCCCCAGGAGCCCCAGAGGAGGAGGATGCGCTAACCCGGCAGGAGATCCCATTCCCACCAGCTGGGGAATGATGCCCAGCAAGACCGGGTGGGTGATGGCAGTACGCTGCCATCAGATGGCAGCCACAGGCCTGCCATCACAGCTGATGCCATGAGTGCGGGCAGCTCTCGCACAGGTGAAACCTCGCTGCGATCATGTCCCTGTTCACCTCGCTGCTGGGCTGCCTCAGCACATGGAAAGTGCCTAACGCATCGATGGCCACACCCTGAGTGCAGGAGAGAAAAAGAGGATGACAAATAAGAGTTTGGCTTTTGATGGACCGATGGATGGATGACTCATAGGAGTAAGAAGATAGTGCCCTGTGCTGTGTGAGCTATGGAGGAAAAAGAGGGCAGGATTGGCCCTTTGGGAAACCTTAAAGATGACTGATTGTGGAGAAGACCCTCTTCTTTTCTTTCCCTCTTGGTCGCCTTTGCAAAGGAATGGAATGGGAAATGTGAAACAATAGCTGTGGGATAAAGAAGCTGGGAAGCGCAGCGTCCATTGTTTGTTGATCTGTTGGTGGACAGCTCAAGGACTCTCGATCATTTCAAGGCTGGGGTGGTGCTGACCGCCTGGAGCTGTGCAGTGTTCTCAATCCCCAAGCCATTCCTATATAAGTCCTCCTTTTTTCTTTTGTGATAGCCAGGCTTTATTAGTGAGGGAGAATAGCATTCACCTTAGGGATGCGAAGGCACAGCTAAATAAGCCTAGGACAAAAAGCATAACAATCAAAAGCACCAATCCTGTCTTAAGCAAGGATTTTAGCCACTCACCAAAACCCAATAAATCAGTTAACCCATCCAGCCCAAAGGAACCCACGTCCTTTTGTATCTTCTGGGTGTGCTCCGTCAGCTGCTGAATCTGCTGGTGGATTGCCTTAGAGTGGTCTTGTAGGTCCATGCAGCACATCCCTTCAAAGTCTTCACATCCATGTCCGTGGGCCAGTAGCAGGAAGTCAATAGCCGCTCTATTTTGTACCACCACGTGTTGTAGCTGTGATAAATCCAGCACCAGATTAGAGAGGACCTGACTGGTGACATTTGCTTGTTTATCCACCCAGCAGGACAGGGTGTCTAAGATTTTGTGGGCTCTTGCTGCTGTTGCCCCTGGAATGAAAAAAGATGCGAAAATGGCCTCCCACTTGGACCAGAGGCGGACTTCGTCATCAGAGTCCTCCGTCTGGATTATGCTACGTGCCGTTCGCTGAGTTCTTCTCTTGGCACTGGTGCTGTTGGGATGAACCCAGGGCAAAGTCATACTTACTTGGCCTACCGTACATGGACCCCCTATGGGCTTTGATGGAATTCCGGCTCAAGCCTGGTTGCCACATATAAGGCAACGTATGGTGTGGCCTCTGTCAAGGGGTGGCAGACTTTGGGATGGTCGTTCCACTCTGGTACGGCTCAGGTCTACCTGCTGGGTACCCACCATGGACCTGTTCAGGTGGAAACACACATATGCCCTCGACCATTAAATATGACAGTGGTAGGGCCCTCCCAAATCCCTGTTCTAGGGTTAAGATAATTAACCATCATTTCCTTAGTGGGAGTGCCTGCATTAGCACAGGTGGCATGGATTACAACGGGCAGATGGACATTGTCCGCGAAGACACAGAGATGATTTAATACAAATAGAACCTTATCCAAATGCTCTCTTGGGTCCACTATTGAATTGAACTTTTGCAAATAGTCCTTGAATGTTCTGTTTGTGTGCTCCACTATAGCCTGACCAGGTGGAGAGTTTGGGAACCCGGTGGTATGCTTTACTCCCCAGGTCATCAGAAAGCGTCGCACAGACTCACTGACATAGGCTGGACCGTTATCCGTCTTGCTGGGCTCAGGTGAACCCATGACCGCAAAACATGTGGTTGGATGCCTACAGACACATAGGGCCCTTTCGCCGGTCTGCGCCGTGGCCCACACAAACTTAGAGTAGGTGTCTATGGACACGTGGACATACTTGAGGCGTCCAAATTCAAGTACATGCGTGACGTCCATTTGCCACAACTCTACCCTTTTTGATCGCTTCACTGAGCGCTTCCATTCGAGTTTGAACACTCTTTTTTGGCTGCATTGCTAAAAATACCCATTCCAGAATGATAAAGCGATGAGTGTAGTGATGATCGTCTTCTCCCCCTTTTTTCTTTTGCCACTGCAAACACCGAGATTGAGTTGGAGACGATCATGAGGCGTATTGGAAGCTCAGGGCATCGCTGTCCTGCCCACCGGGTGGAGATGAGCTGTCCTAGGCAATGCATGCATTGTTCCTGCTCGACACAGAGAGTAACTGGCTTAGCTGCATCGGTGCCTTTTAACAGTGGCCAGAAGGCACTGTGTTACTAACCAATTGAAGTATAAAGGGCATTCCTTCCATTGCAACATTGTCCTGTGTACACTGATATGATGTATTGAGTAGGCTATATGGATTCAGGTCTGTCCAGTTGCTTAGAGGAATACCTATCACCAGTGCATCAAAATGATCTGCTGTCCCACAAAGCCAACAACTCTTAATTTGGGTATAATTAACAATATGCCTAAGAAGCATAACATATCCATTAGTGTTAAAAGTGGCATCAGCTTCTATAATAGCGTTAAAAGCAACATTACCTCCTAAAAGCCACAATATACAGCTAATAACAACAGTTAACACCTCTTCTTCCCATGTTTTTCTTCTGCAGGCTCACACTTTCCACAGCTAGGGTACCCACGCTTCCCTGGTCCTGCTGGCTACACTGTTCCTGATACAAGTCAGGATGCCTTTGGCCTTCTTGACCATCTGGGCACACTGCTGGCTCATGGTCAGATGGCTGTCGACCAACACCCGCAGATCCTTTTCTGCCACGCAGCTCTCCAGCCACTCAGCCTCAAGCCTGTAGCTGCATGGGGTTCTTGTGAGTGAGGTGCAGGATCCAGCACTTGGCCTTGTTGAAACTCACACAGTTGGCCTCAGCCTATTGATCCAGACTGCCCAGATCCTCCCCTAGAGCCTTCCTGCCCTCAAGCTGATCAAATCTTCCTTTGTGCTTGGTGTTGTCTGCAAACTTGCTGAAGGTGCACTCAATCCCCTTGTCCAGACCATTGACAAAGATACTAAAGAGGACTCGACCCAACACTGACCTTGGGGGAACACCGCTCGTGACCAGTTACCAGCTGGATTTAACACCATTCACCACCACTCTCTGGGCCTGGCCATCTTCTCCGTTTTTCTCCCAGCAAAGAGAACACCTGTCTAAGCCATGAGCTGCATGCTTCTCCAGGACAATGCAGTGGAAGACTGTGTCAAGAACCTTCCTAAAGTCTACTGAGACCATGTCCACAGCCTTTCCCTCATCCATTAGGCAGGTCACCTGGTCTGAGGAGATCAAGCTGGTCAAGCAGGACCTGCTTTTCATGAACCCATATTGTTTCAGCCTGATTCCCTGCTTATCAAGCAAATACTGTATGATCACCCTCAATATGATCTGCTCCATAACTTTCCCCAATACCAAGGTCACGCTGACAGGCCTGTAGTTTCCCTGGATCCTCCATCTTGCCAACACTGGCAAGTCTCTAGCCATCTGGGACCTCTCCTGTTGACCAGGACTGCTGATAGGTGATGGAGAGTGGCTTGACGAGCTTCTGCCAGCTCCCTCAGAACCTTTGGGTGGATGCCATCTGGACCATAGATGGACGTGTGCATGTCCAAGTGGAGTACCAGGTCACTGACTGTTTCCTCCTGATTAATGGGGCAGTTGTTCTGCTCTACACAGGTGTCTTCTAGCTCAGGGGGCAAGCACCTTGAGGAGAAGTGATCTTGTTGGTAAAGACTGAGACAAAGTAGGTGTTAAGTTCCTCAGACTTAGCCTCATCCTTTGTGATCCCCATCCTCATCCCTATTGCATGCAATTGTCTGGGATTGTAGTGGGTCTGTGAAATCCCTGGCTCCCTTAGCAGAGAACGTTAACCTTGAAAAGATTAGAGTGTATCTATGAGATAGGGAGTTCACAGGAGACAGTAGAAAGTTATTAACAACTGTAAGGACTTTTGGCCACAGAGCAGAATGTGGCCAAGCTAAGAATCGTCCAGTCATAACTCTGTCACTAGCTACTGACCTTTGTAGTCCTCACCAATAAGCAGCAGCCGCAACGAGGAAAGCTCGGTATAAATAATGTACTAGGAGAACAATAAATTGTAGTTGGTGTTGCATGTACCCCAGTTGTTTGTGTTTTTGGCTGCCACGACTGGGACAACTGGCAACCTCGACGTGATAATAAGAAGTGGTCCGCCTGGCGACTGGCGGTGGTCGCGGAGCCCGGCAGAGCTTGAGAGCAGCAGGGAAGCTGCCTGGCCCGGACCTGTGATTTGACTCCATGTGAAGGTGAGCTGCCAGGAACGGGACTGACACCTCTGGAAGGTGCGCCACAGAGAGTGGAAATATAGAGACATGGGGCAAAACCTGACAAAGCAGGAAGCCCTAGTCTTATCTACTTGGAAAGCTTTGCTTGTTCACAGAGGTATCACAGTTATTGACTATGTGTTACATTGAATGTTGTTATTGTGACGGGGGCAGTGTCCCCCTCCTGTAGAGGCTGTCACAGAGCAAGTGGATGCTTTACAGTGCTCTACCGGCGCCCCCAGGCCATCAGACCGTAAAGATGATCTGAGTCATAAGCATCCCTCACCCAGTGAGCAGGCAAAGGTGCGGCAATGGTGGGAGTCTCTTAATGAGCTCTCACCCCCTCTCTATAAAACACCTGCACAGCAGCTGGCTGAGTGGGAGGCTTTGAATAAACCTGTGTTCCTCTTTGCTCCTCCTGTGGAGGAGGAGAAGGAAGATGATGAAGAGATCCTCAGAAAAGGCCTTTACCACCATCCCTGATGTTACAGCCTGAGAAAGAGACAGGGGAGGATATGCCCCCATGTATTGGAGATGGAAATTTCTGTGATCTGTAGAGTCATAAAAGTCTCCTGTGAGAAGCAGAGGCCAGACCTTGAGAAAAAGATGTTTGCCTGCCTAGTCTGAGTGATAAGGAGCACGGATGCAGCTTCTCAGCCTGGTTCACAGGCAGTCCCCCCGGAAACCTGTTGAAGCAGCCACTCGGCAGGGCTTGTAGCCAACTTAACCACAGATGTCCTCCAAACCAGCTTTGGAGGCCAAACACCCGGAAATGAGGAAGAAGAGGAGGAAGGCAGGACCCTCGAATTGAGGGCTGGGACCCCCGACTGGCATGCGCACTTGCGCACCTGGCGGGGAGAGTTGTGCAACTAGAGGCAGAATTTGTCCGCCCCCCGAGGCTGCCTCCTGGGTCGGAATGATCCTACGTGCCAGGATGCACCGGGCATAGAGAGGACAGTGCGGAGAGAGCGTGGGGAGGGAGAGGAGAAACTCCTAGCGCTGAGGTCTGCACTGTCTCCATGGGAGCCGGTCAGCAACTCTCTCTCTCTGGTCTGCCAGCTCGAGAGGATCATTGGGTCCAGATCGGCAGGTATCACCTCGTGAGTAGTTATCCATACTTTGCTTCTTTTATGTGTTTTTCACCTGAATAAATGCTCGATGTAGTCACCTCATTCTGCGTGATTATTACCGAATCCCAAGCCCATCTGGAACACCCTGTTACCAGAAGATCCAGACTGGGACTTGCAGGGCGCTGCCGGTTATGCAGCATATCCTGCATAAATCCAGGAGGGGTAAAGATATCCAGCCCGGGGATTTGATTCGTCTTTTAAAGTGGGGGTTGGAGAACTGTAATGCTTTAAGTGAGGACAGAAACCATTATTAGGGCTATTATTTCCATTTGCTATGCTCATCTGTATTATTTGTTTTATCCTTTGTATAATGATGCTGACACGAGGTATGGTTGAAACTTCTATGAAAATGTTATCTGTTCGAGTCCTCTACAGATCATAGGGTGGCATGTATTGGAGGTGGAAATTTGTATGATCTGTAGAGTCATAAATCTATTGCGCAAAATAGAATCCAGATCTTGAGAAAGAAGGTGCTTGCCCGCCTGGGCTGAGCAATAAGGAGCACGGAGGCGGCTGCTCAGCCAGGTTCACAGCTGACCTCCTCCAAAAGCACTTGAAGGTGGCTGTTTGACCGGGCTTGTAGCCAACTTAACTGCAAACATCCTCTAAACTAGTTTGAAGGTCAAACACCCGAGAGGGAGGAAGATGAGAAAGGCAGGACCCTCAGACTGATGGCTGGGACCCCTTACTGGTATGCACACCTGTGCATCCAGGAGGGAAGGTTACGTGACTGAAGGTGGAGTTTGTCCGCCCCCTGGTCTGCCTGCTGGCACGTACTGGCCCTACGTGGCAGGATGCACCGGCCATAAACAGACAGTGCAGAGAGAGGAGGGGTGAGATTCCTAACACCGAGGCCTACGTTGTCTCTGCGGGGACGCCCGCCGAGGCAGGAGCCTGTCAGCAACCCTCTAATCTGCCTCCTGGATAAATCCGGGAGGGGTAAGGATATCCAGCCCAGGGTTTTGATTCGTCTTTTAAAGTGCGGTTGGAGAACTGTAATGCTTTAAGTGAGGACAGAAACGGTTATTATCCCAAAGTCTGCCACCCCTTGACAGAGACCACACCATGCGTTGCCTTGTATGTGGCAACCGGGCTTGGTCTGGAATTCCATCAAAGCCCATAGGGGGTCCACGTACAAGTAGGCCAAGTAAGTATGGCTTTGCCCTGGGTTCATCCCAACAGCACCAGTGCCAAGAGAAGAACTCGGCGAACGGCACGTAGCATAATCCAGATGGAGGACTGTGATGACGAAGTCCGCCTCTGATTCAAGTGGGAGGCCATTTTCGCATCTTTTTTCGTTCCAGAGGCAGCGGCAGCAAGAGCCCACAAAATCTTAGACACCCTGTCCTGCTGGGTAGTTAAACAAGCAAATGTCACCAGTCAGGTCCGCTCTAATCTGGCGGTGGATTTATCACAGGTACAACACGTGGTGGTACAAAACAGAGCGGCTATTGACTTCCTGCTACTGGCCCATGGACATGGATGTGGAGACTTTGAAGGGATGTGCTGCATGGACCTACAAGACCACTCTAAGGCAATCCAGCAGCAGATTCAGCAGCTGATGGAGCACACCCAGAAGATACAAAAGGACGTGGGTTTCTTTGGGCTGGATGGCTTAACTGATTTATTGGGTATTGGTGGGTGGCTAAAATCCTTGCTTAAGACAGGATTGGTGCTTTTGATTGCTATGCTTTCTGTCCTATGCTTATTTAGCTGTGCCTTCGCATGCATAAGGCGAATGCTATTCTCCCTTACTAATAAAGCCTGGCTATTGCAAAAGAAAAAAGGAGGACTTATATAGGAATGGCTTGGGGATTGAGGACACTGCACAGCTCCAGGCGGTCAGCACCACCCCAGCCTTGAAATGATCGAGAGTCCTTGAGCTGTCCACCAACAGATCAACAAACAATGGACGCTGCGCTTCCCAGCTTCTTTATCCCACAGCTATTGTTTCACATTCCCCATTCCATTCCTTTGCAAAGGCGACCAAGAGGGAAAGAAAGGAAGTGGGTCTTCTCCACAATCAGTCATCTTTAAGGTTTCCCAAAGGGCCAATCCTGCCCTCTTTTTCCTCCATAGCTCACACAGCACAGGGCACTATCTTCTTACTCCTATGAGTCATCCATCCATCGGTCCATCAAAAGCCAAACTCTTATTTGTCATCCTCTTTTTCTCTCCTGCACTCAGGGTGTGGCCATCGATGCATTAGGCACTTTCCATGTGCTGAGGCAGCCCAGCAGTGAGGTGAACAGGGACATGATCGCAGCGAGGTTTCACGTGTGCGAGAGCTGCCCGCACTCATGGCATCAGCTGTGATGGCAGGCCTGTGGCTGCCATCTGATGGCAGGGTACTGCCATCACCCACCCAGTCTTGCTGGGAGTCATTCCCCAGCTGGCGGGAATGGGATCTCCTGCCGGGTTAGTGCATCCTCCTCCTCTGGGGCTCCTGGGGCACGTCCATGGTGCACAGGGCAGGCTCTCCCTCCACGGGTTGCAGCTCCATGGGCTCTGGGGCAGCTGCGATGCTCTGCAGGAAGGCAGCGTGGCGGTGCCACATGGTAGCACCCACCTTCCTCTTGGTGCCCAGCGCCGCCTTCCCCCTCGCCCACAGCTGCTGCGGGTGCCTCATGGCAGGCACTAACAGACAGCGTGGTCTCACCTTCTCTCAGGATCCGTCCAGCCCCCTCGGGAGACGCTCCAAATTCCCCCTTCCCTCCCTGGACTGCCTCAATCACCTCCCTTCACCTTCCTTGAGTGTCTTCCCCTTTGACGAGTACCTAAAGCATTTTCCTTGCCCTTTTCGCAAAGGTGCAATGTGTTTTCTCCCCTCACAGACCACTCCTGTGCCCTCCAGTCCCTTCAGGAGCATTTAGATGCCCTCCAGCCACATCTCTTCCCACTACCATCCATATCTCCTCTGACCCTCCTTTCTCCTTGCCTCGTGCTCACATGCTCTTCAGTCACCAGACAGCAGTGATTTCCTCTCCTCACTTCCTCTCCTTGCATGTTCAACGTCCCTTCTTCCCCCTTTCTCATTTGCTATCTTTTCCACACCTCCCCACTTGGCACTAGGCTATCCCCTAGTTGCCACCAGACACCTTCAGATCCCTTCCATTGCCCACTATCAGATCTCCTCTTTTGCCATGCTCACAATCCCATTGCCACTGCCAGAGCCTCAGCTCTCCTCCACTGCCTTGCTTCTGCCATAGGATCAGACAGCACACCGGATCTTGAAGACACCTGCCCTTCCAAATGGCTCCACATGGACGCACTGCCAAGCACAGCTGGGCTACTCCAGCTGGGAGAAAGCACCGGGTCTTTATTGGGCACTGCCCAGGCCTCAAGAGCATTTGCAGAGGCCATGCTCTACTAAGGGCTGTCCTGGTGCAGAAGCGGCAATGCTGGCAGCAGCAGTGGGAATTCCTGCACCAACACGCTTCTGCGCAGCCCCACCACTGCCAGCCCTGCTGTTTCTCTCGGTCCCCTCAAGGCTTCAGGACCTTCAGGACCGTTTTGCAGGTCTGTGTGGTTCAACTCGGCCGTACTGCTCCCACGTCCGCCGGGCTGCCACAAACGACTCATACTTTTGACGGTGCTCTTGCAATTCCATCTTCTTCCCAACACTGAAGAGGAAGCAAAAACTCCTCAATTTTGCATAGAGGCAGGAGGACAGAGACTCCTATAGACGTCTCTCACAGCCCAGGAGCCTGCTACGCTCCATCCCTCAGGCTGTCAGGCCAAGACAGCTTTTCCACTTGCCATTCTACCAAGGTAAGTGAGGAACATGCCACAGAAGGGAAATACCAATTGAAGCTGGACACATTTACCAAGAGAACTGCTGCTGGTCTATTCTCCATGGCCTGCTGCTCTCCAGACTCCTCCATTCCTCAAGGCAGGCTCCTGAGGACTGCAGCCCTTGCAGATCTTGGCTTGTTTGTCTTGGCAGCACTCTGTTGGGGCAGGCACAAATTCCCCCTCACAGCCGGGCTCCGTCCTGGCCTGCCCCTGCCCTCCCCCAGCCTCTGCACGCTGCCCTGGCAGCTACTGCTCCCTTCAACACCGCAGCAACCTCAGGCACTCGCTGGGGGCTGCCTAGAGACACCAGCATCAGGGGCTGTCCCAGGGCCTCCTCCAGGTACCGAGAAAGCAGAAGCTCCCGCATCCTCCTCAGGGCTAAGCCAGGGGGATCCTTGACCCTGCAGCACAGCCGTCCCCGCTGCTCCACTCCCCCATGCCTTTGAGACACTTCGCACACACTTACATTTGCCGAGACGTTTCCAGCCTCGGGGCCGCTTCCTTCTCCTCCACCACTTCGGGAAGGCACAGAGACACCAAGCTGAGTCTTAGCGGGTGGCCCCGAGGCTTCTTTCTTTCTGCTTCAAGCCTTCCCTGCTCAGAGCCACCATAGATTTGGGGCTTCTGAGCTTCTGCTTTAGGTCGTGTCTAGGCAAAGAGAGAGGAGGAACAAGGCCTTGAGAACAGAGACAACAGAACGGAAGAGTCAACTCAAAAGCTATTGGCATTTGCAGACTGAAAAGCTACATCCTGCTGTGGCCATACACCTTGGCCTTTGGACGTTACGTAAATTCCGATAACCTACCCCCTCTCTTATCCGCCTGTCCACAACAGGGAGTCCGGATTCAGCAGCCTTCCTGTCTACGTTGCCTCCTTTCTGCACACTGCTCCTCCTTACTGGTGGCAGTGCGCTGCAGATAGAGCACACACGCAGCTCATGTCAGCACGTTCTCTAGCCTGCGCTCACACACCAAGCCCATCAAGAGCATGGCCGTCCCCAGAACCTTTCTCCAAGAGCCTCACCTCACTGAAGGCAGTGATCCTTTTGTCCCCTGCGCATCACTGGTGTGTGCGGGAGAAAGACGTGGCCGGGAGAGAAGGCGCTTACTAGTGAGGTCTCCTGGAAGCACACAACAGGGAAGCTCTCCACAACTGCATCTCCAGCACACGAGCCACCAGAACAACAACTCAGCAGTGCTCAGGCATGAAGTGCATTGGAGAGGGCCCTGACTCCTTCTGGCCCTTTCAAACTCCCTCCATTGTCCTAGCCTCTCTTTCCAGAACATCCCCTTCCTCCCAGAGGGATTGCACCCTTCTGCTTTCTTTGCTCCACATTCTGACATGCAGCCTTCACTGTTGCATTACCTCTTACGGGCCGGTGCTCTCCGCAGCTGCCTTTTCTTGCCTGCTTTTGCTGAAGAAGCTCTCCAGATGCAGGCACAGCTTGGCCCCGGCACTGCTTATCTGCACCCCTGGGAACCAGGAGCACGCACAAATGAAACCTCACACAGGACACGTTAACACAAACCGCCACACGCTTCCCACCCAGACACAAGTCCTAGAAGTCATGGGGCACGGCACTATCACCTCCGAGCACTACTTCAGGCAACAGGCCAAAAGGAAAAAGCTCCTTCGTGCATATCCAGGAGCACAGCATTAACAAAAGGCAGTTCTGCCATACTCTCACCTCACTCCGTGAGCTCTAGCCTGCGCCTTGCTCTTCTCCCTTTCTGGTCCCTTCACAGCACACGTGTGCTTTGACGTCACATGTGCTCGCGAGGGGACGCGCTCAGCAGCCAGAAGCCCTACAATTACAAAGCACCTCTTCACACCTGCCTTTTTGGCATGCTTGCCACACAGGGCTGGCCTGCCCATGCATGGGCTACTATGCTGCAAGCCCAGACACTGCCAGCCTTGCAGACAGCCTTCCTAGCAGCCTTTTCAGGCTGCCTGCATGCTCCATGCATCCCTTTCTAGAGCATCACGCTGCCTCTTGGGACCTTCCCCTCACACTCTTGCACTGGCCCAGATTTGGAAAAGTGCCAGCAACTCTTACGGAACCTTCTCTGCCAGCATCCTTTGCAGAGCCGCCTTTGCTTTCCTTCTTTGCCAGCGGTGGCTCTTTGGCAGCTTCTTGCATGGCTTTGGCCACGTCCTGCTCATCTGCGAACCTGCAAATCACAAGGGCACACCAACCATACCTCAGGTGGGGGGCTCACTCCAAACTGCGACACACTTCCCTCCCACTAGGAGGACTTAAGCCCACCCAGAGCATGACAGGAACTTCCCACCATTACTAGAAATGAGTCCAACAGCAACAGCTCCCTCCCGCAACTTCCACAGAACGCTTAACAAAAGCTGCTTCTGCCAGAGTCTCACCTCACCCGACGTGCTCTATGAGGGGCCTCTCCTGCCATCTCCCCATCACTCCTCTGCTTTGGCAGAACAAGCTCTTGGGAGAGGAGGCGCTCACCAACCAGACCACCTGCAAGGACAAAGCATGCAAGCTCTTCACATCTGCTTCTGCGGGACATTTCCCACAAGAGGCACGTGTTGGCCTGATCACACATGGGCTACTGCGCACGGAGCACACACTCAGCTAGGCTTGGAGGCCAGCTTGCTAGAAGATTCTTCATAGAATCACACAGAATCACAGAATGGTTGAGGTTGGAAGGGACCTCTAGAGATCACCTAGCCCTTGCTCCTTTCACACTCCTCATCTTGCCCGAGCCCCCCTTCTAAAGGACCATGGGGTTCCCTGAGCTCTCCTTAGGCCATTCTTTCGGGTGCACATTCTCCAAGTGGGGCCAGAGGGACAGTGTGGTCACTTGACAGAATCTCTTTGGCATGGCACACATTCATTCTGAGAAGGCCAACACATATAGGCTGTCTTCGCCCCTTAGGGTTGCTCTCCACGCTCGTGCTTACAGTACCTTTGCTGTCCGTCTGTTCAGGCAAGCCTTGTTCTGTACCTGCATTTTTACGTATAAATCTGGAAAGAACAAAGGTGAAACCAGTTTCAAGAAGGGGCAATCCAGTCCCAAGTAGCCTCCACTCAGCTGCTGCTCACAGAGAGGGTGGAACGCTACTGTAAGCTCTACAGTTTTGCAAAGCAGAAGTTGGTGCAAGGCAGCAGTGCATCTTAGGAGCCCTAGTGCACAGCACTCCACTGCTGGGATGGCACAAGAAACTCCATCCAAGGGCATTGTCTAGATCAGGCTGGGACACAGCTTCGCACAGATGCTTTTCAGGGAAAAAAAAAAACATGCAGGGAAGAGAAACCTCTTGAGCTTTAGCAGGGGGTTATTCAGTTTCTCTCAAAAGAAAGCAGATGAAGCTGGATGTATGCAAAGGGATCCCTAACTTCCTCTCTCCCTCTCACTGGGGAGCAATGGAAAGCAGAACCTCCTCCAGGTGACTCCACCTCAACACACATGTCTTCCCAATGAGGCAAGAATGACCACGGACTTTGCTCACACGTATAGCACCACTACTACTCCTCCTGATGAGAGAAGCCCTGGCATCTACGCCCTAGGCCCCTCTAGCTGGTCCTATGAAGCAGGAGGTAAGAAGCTGCTCAGTCAGGCAGTCAAGGCCTACACAAGGAAACATACTCACTGTGGCAACACAAAGACACCCCCAGGAGGCATCTGAAAAACAGCCGTCTCTGTGCGGGCAATGATCAAAGGCCTCAAGGCTGGTGTCTGCAAAAGTGACAGAGACGCACACGGTCACCCCCGGAAAAGAGCCCCTGGCTCACAAGGGTGGAAACTGCCTACTACTACCCACACAACAAACCGCTCCTCCACAACTCTCACACCACGGGCTCCTGCATCAACATCAGACCCTGTCCCAGCACAGACATGCTGCCCAGCAAAACCCTGAGAAGGAGCACTAATGCTGCTGGCCTTTGGTGAGGCCAGTCACAAGGAGATTCCCTCAGGCAACAAGCTCTTTCCTAAAAAGAGTTCAGGACAAGGCAGCACAGCACGAAGCTTTGCCTTTGATGGCCTTTCTGCCGGCATGGCTTACTGGAAGATGAGAGGCTGGTGGAGGGGGAAGGAGCAGCAAAACTGCCCTGTGCTTCGTCTTCTTCCCAAAGCCCTTCCCAACAGGCATGGGCTACCGCTCTGCATCCTTCCTCTGACCCAAGACAGCTGCTCTCAAAGACTCCTGTGTTGGCAAGTCTCTCCCGAAGGTGAGACAAGCTCTCTGCAGAGAGCTCCCGGGATGGCACATCAAGTCTACCCAAGGCACTCCACAGCCAGAGAGAATTCTGGGGCCTCTTTTCTAAAGAAGCAGAGGGAGCACTCAACACTTCCCAGACTTACCCGCAGGAAAGATTTTGACAGCTTTCCCGTCACATCTACTTCATTGATGAAGTCTTCAAAAAACCTCATGGTGACGTTCCTTTCTCGGCACACAAGAATGCCGATGTTCTTGAAAACGAAGTCAAAATCTTCCCCTTTGGACAAGGCCCACACAAGCAAGGTCTGAGTTGCCCTTAGACAAACGGACACCTTCTGCAGGGAAAGGTGGGTCCTCATAACCATGGTGGTAAGCTTCACTTGAGCAACTTCCAGATGCCCTGCAAAAAAAGGCAGCAGGCAACAAAGTCACTCAAAGAGCCCTTGGGCACACTCAACTCACCTGGCAGCTCAGCACACCCTCCACAGCCTTCTCAACACCCTCCCTCCCCACCCACTCCCCTTTCAGCAGAAAACCGCTTGCTTGGGGGGTACGGACCCGTCCCCAAACACCTTTTGCTCTTCCTAGCAAACTGGACATGGTTTCACAGGAATGCAAGAACCACTCCAAACACAGCCCCAGTCCTTCCTGACCCACAAGAGCCATGCAGGGCCCCCTCCAGCGGGCCACAGGGCCCTGGAGAAAACTCCTCCTCCCACCTCTGCTTCACTGCTCCCTGCAGCTCTCTTAGACCACTACTAACTACAAGCTGCCAGGCAGAGCCCTGCCACAACACGAGGGAAACACCAGCTTTGCATCACGCTTCTAACCAGGCCACGGGATGTTCTCGTAGCTGAGGTCATTCTCCTTCAGAAACGCGTTGTCCAGATGTAAGACAGGCCTCCGAACAGGGAAACTCTTGTTCCTCACAGAGCACAAGTAGTTGTCCATGATGAACATGTTTCCCACGCCTGCTAGCTGGACAGTCTGAAAAGAAGAGAGCATGTAAAGAACATGAGGCGGCTTTTCACATGCCCAAAAAGTAAGGGATAGCTTTTCAGGGCACTCAGAGGGTGCTTAAGGACTGGATCTACAATGCAGGAAGATGAGGTGCTTTGCAGGAGAGCCCTGCACTCTCTAGCCATGGCCTCTCCCACCCCTCACCTCTCAACAGCTCAGCGCTGACCCACAAGTAGGGAACACCACCCAAGGAGGTGCAAGACGTGGCAGAAAGAGCTGGCTCTGGGGCAGAACTGCAACCCACAGGCTCCTGCAGGCACATCGCTTCTGCTTTCAGAGAGGACAGCAATACGGCTGCTCAAAGGCAGCACGGAAATGGGGGCATCGGCGCTCATCAGGGTCTGAGGGAGAAGGAGCAGAGAAGCCCACCTGGTTCTGCAGCAGCGCCTGGCGGTAACACTCGCACGCGCAGTCCCAAACTTTAGCGATATCTGGGCAGGAAGAGAAAGATGGGCTGTGCTTGAAGTGCACAAGCTCACCTCCATGCCAACCCTGCCAAACCACGCAGACGCAGCAAGCGTCACCCACCACCACCACAATCCCACAAAGGACCCTTGCAGAGGAGGGCAGCGGAACTGACATTCCAACAGCCTTCCAACTACAAGCACTCCCCTGAAAAGGAAGGCACAGAGCTCTAAGAGGAACAGTTCCCAGTGCCTCTCTAGAGTCCTGCGGGAGCACCAGCTCACCTCAGCCTTCTGCCAACAGCACTGCTGCCCTTTCACATGCTCCTTCCTAAGCTTGACCCTCTCCCTGGCAAAACCGGCCAATCCATTCCCACCCCACTAAGAGGACACTCCTCTGCCCACCACCGCCTTGGACACTCAGGGACCTTTCGGACTTACTTTCCTTACGGAATCTCACGAGCCGCTGAGAGAGTGAGTGGAGGAAGTTTGAGCAAAATGACTCCATGGCTCAAGGCACAGGCCACCAGCTCCTCCGCTCCAGCACACCAAAGAGCCCAGCGCTATTGCACTGCCTCTCTTGCCCTCTCCTCCTCACTGCAGAGCAGCTGCCACGAGCAGAGGGGAGCCGAGAGCAGCCGAGTGCCAGGGCTCAGCGTGGCCTCGCACGGCAGTGTGCGTGGGGCGCCCTACTTATAGGGAAGCTCTGATGGTGATGCGGGACATCCCACTGTGACCCCAGCCCGTGTCACAAAAGGCTGCAGGGCCTGGCCACCCCCACCGTCGGGCACCTCCCTATATTTCACCCCACAAGGACAAGGGGGCAGCACTCGGCTTCCTGGAGGATGCCCCCCACGTCCCCTGCCTACCTCCCCATGATCTGCACGCCTTAGCAACAACCATCCACACCTCACGCTGGGGAGGACATTGAGGCCAAAAGAAAAGATACGTAAAGAACTGAGGAGAGGATGGTTCATCTAAGCAGCCGCAGCTTGCCACAAAACAGAGAGCTCATTCTTATTCCTACCCAAAATAAAGGAAGCCCCCCTGGTGCACAACACTGATAACTACCAGCTGCTCTGTCAGGAAAGATTCTCTCAGGAACTCCTTCCCTTGGGGAGATTCTTTCCTTTCTAAGGAGAGATTTCACAGCCCTTTGGCAGCTAGAAATCCCCCAGGAAGACAAACCTCCCAAAGACGACACTGACAGCTTTGTGTTGGGAACATTGCACGTCACCCCAAAGGGACACAAGGGCCCTGTGCAACCACAGACATCTTCAGAGCACAACTACACACTGATACACCCCCTGCCAGAGCAGAGAACACCCTCATGCCTTCTTGTTTTGCACCAAATCCAGAATTCACCTCACCAGCCCCAAGCTTGTGAGTTAAACAGGAGAATTGTGAAGAAGCTGAAAAGGGAGTTTTGCCCAACCAATTCTCAAGAGGAATTTTAAAAACATTTCAGCATTCCCAGAGCTGCCGTGTTGAAATGCATTTGTGAAATAAAATCAAAGGAAAACAAACCTTTTTTTTTTTTTTTTTTTTTTTTTTTTTTTTTTTTTACTTCACTACAAACATTCCTGTGAAGCACGAATACCGCTGACGGGCTTGCATGATATCATGATTTTGCCCAAGAAACAGTCCCAGGAGCAAATGAGTTGAGCAAGTCCCAAATTAGTTGAGCAAGGTCTGTGGGGTGGTGGGAGGGTGCCAGTAGCCCCTCTGAGACATGCTCTGTGACACGCTCTGGGACACTGAGGGACACGGCGCCTCACACCTGCCCTCAGCCCAGGGTGTCCCCACACTGCCCAGAGCTCCGGGTCCTTCCTTCCTCCTAAATACGACAGCCAGAGAAAGAGCAACGCACGGCTGTTACCGGTTTAGAGGCTTTCCAGTGAATCGCAGTCCATGGCCCCAGTTTGTGCTGGTTCATCCTGTGCGTCTTTGGTGCTGTCTTTGAAAAGGGCCAAAGCCCCAAACAAGTGCCAAAGCACAGCTGCCCACACAGCTCTGACCAGGACGGAGAGCTGTCAGTCCCGCTGTGCTGCACAAGCGCCTTCTCCAGCAGCCACTGGAGAACTTCCATAGCCCGTGGTACTGCCTGCAGCAGGGGGAATGGACTGGAGGGCTCTGTCAGCAGCTCCTGGACGCTGCATGTGCTCAGGGCTGGGGCTGCTCTCCAGGACGTGTGGGGCGATCTCTGCACTCTCTCCTGGGCTCTGAATGTAATCAGCATCAGGGTCACCTGAGTGTTTTCTCTACCTAACTATTACCAATGATTAGATTTTTTAGCTTTAATCAGCCCCTGGTGAGTTGTTGTAGTTAATGGCCTCAGAGGGATCCAGTAATGTCTACAAAACTTTAGGGTTTCCTTCTGACTTTGACTTCTTCACTGATTTCTTCAATCTCCTTTCAACAGCTGCAGTTCATGGACTCAGCTCCAAGTACTGCATGAAGATCATTAAAAAGCAAAAAGCCCTGATAAACCCGAACTCTCCCTGCTATTTTCTTCAAGTGTCCATGGCTAATTGGTGAGGCTTGGGGAGTGTAGCTGAAAGCTGAAGAAAACAAGTATATACAAGTATTTCATCTTTTTAAAGTTTTCTATTATTATTCTAAAGAATAAGTGACAGCACAAGATCCAATTCATAGCCATCCAGAGTGACTCCTAATGAAGTCAGAACATGTAGGAAGAGCAGCATCCCAGAGATCAGATACCGTACGCACAGTCTTTCTCCCCACCTCCCCATCCCTACTATTTCCCTCATCAGCCTCTCAGGAATTTAAATCACTCATGTTCAAAGCTAGCCTTAGTCCACCTAAGTCTTCACTCAAGGTTATAGCTCCCCTGCCCCAATTCTCACCTGCTTTACTTAGACATTTGGCTGCCAACAGACACAGGGAGATCTTCTTTTAGTTACAAAGAAACAAAAAAAAATAAAGCAGAGTATAGCTTCATTCACAATAATGACACTCTTTGAATGTATGCTAGGTCCATACAATCCGTACATATAGTAAGAACTTGGCTAATGGGGCAGACTACAGGGAGACAGAGCAAGCCTTAACCGCCCTAAAGGGCAAACCAGCTACCAGGTTTCTGAGTATACAGAGTATTGGGAGGAGTCACAATGTGTCCAGATAGAGCACTAAAGGGGATGTTAGAAATTGTCACTTTAAACAGGACATGTGGGAATGGGAGACTTACATAGATGCATAGGAGACAGAGAAGAGAATGGGCCCAGACCCCCGCTTACAGCATCACTGATGAGCTGCCACAGACTGAACAAGCAACCCAAAGAAGTCCTTCCTTTGGCAGTCACCTGGAAAGCCGCATCTCTGGCAAGGTTCCAGGGAGATGGGTGTTCTCTTCTTTAAGATGGTCCCCAGGAGTATGCAGAGAGGAGGAAGAGCACAAAGGCAGGTTGCAGGGATATTCGCCAGCTTCATCAGCTGCAGAGCAGGGAGCTGGTCATCTCACAAACTGCTGATTGAGTTAAATGAGACAAGGGCCCCTGCAGCAGAGCCCAGCCCCACCGGGGCAGCCAACGCATCCCGGGGCCCCGACCTGCCCCACACACGGGGCCCGGCTGCTCCCAGCCCCGCGACGGCCCGCGCGGCCCCGCAAGATGGCGCCACCCACGGCAGGGGAGGGCGGAGCTGCCCGCGGGGCAGGAGGCCGCAGCGTTGCCATGGCAGCTGACAGCCAATGGCTGCCCTGGGCACGATGAGGTCACTGCTGCCGCAGCCCCTGATAGGCCAGCTGCAGGGAGAGGGCGTGGCTGCTGCTTGGGAGGTCCCCGCTGCGGGCAGAGCTGATTGGGCAGCAGCAGGGCTGGCTCTGCCTGGTGACTGTGAGGTCACCGCTCCCGCAGCGCCTCATTGGGCAGCAGCCGGGCCCTGCGGGGCTCTGCGCTGCTGAGATCATCTCCGCGGAGCAGCTGCTGAGCCCGGGCTGGGCTCCTGGCGGGGAAGGGCTGGGGAGGCCATTGCTGCCCTGGAGGGCAGGGCCAGAGAGCTGGGCGGGACGGCGCTGTGACGTCATGTCTTTGTGAGTGCCTGATTGGCCGGCAGCAGGCAGGCAGGCGTGGGCGGTGGGTGGGGGGTCTCTGTGGTGAGAGGAGCTGAGAGGGCAGCAGTGGTTCCTGTGTGGGGAAGGGGGTTGAGGAAGCTGCTGTCTCTGAAGGCCTCAGGCAGCATCAGGGATGTGCTGGGATTGCACCTGTGAGGTCACCTCCATGTGAGGAGATGAGAGGTCGGGAGAAGTCCCATGTGCCTGTTGGAAGGTGCTGGAGGTCTAGAAGAGAATGGAAGAGGTGGAGAGTTGGGCTTCCTGCATCTTGGGGCACTTTGGGCTGTCCTGTCTGGTGCCCTGTGTGGTGCTTATCCGTGTGTGTCCTTCATGCAGAGGCAGGTGTAGGCTGTCAGCCTTCGGGTTAGGTGTGGAGGTCGTGGAGAGCTGCAGTGCTGGATGGCCCCAATGTGTCCCCAGGGTCTTGGTGCTCTGAAGGGAGGAGGCGTCTGGAGAGAGCAGCACTCTGCTCCCAGAGCCCAGCTTGCCACCCCAGGGTCCTTCTGGGAGACCAGGGATACAGAAACATTCTCCGATCTCCATCTTCAGGGATAATCCAGACCTCTGCTGGGACCTGCCTTCAGCAAGCCCTTGAATCCTCCAATGCAGGCACAAGGAATCTGCTCTTCTGAGACAGGCTGCACTGGCTCTTTGCTGTTAAAGTCTTCAGCAAAGTTTCTTGCTCTGTGCTGCTTGAGATGGAAATGATACATCAGAAAAGAATCAATGTGCCCTTAACACATCTTTCTTCTAGAGGGCTTTGGCTGGGACACTGATTCCTGCCAGACTCAAAACCATGGGTCAATTCAGGTAGCAAACGTGGGGAAGTTTTTCCAGATTCCATGAATTTTGCCAAGCTTTCCTTTGTCTGACCCAGAGGAAATCCATTTATTATCTTGGACCTTAGTTGATCCTTGGGCTTTTCCATGACACCTCCAAGTAGTGTTTCTCCCCTGAGTGTAGTTCCTGGCACTCGGTCTGTCTTTCGGGTCCGTAGAGCACCTTGGATCACCCACACATTTTTGCTTCTGGGCGCCTCAGGACATGCCCACACACTGCAGTGCTGCCGTATGGAGCCCGTAAGGCACTGCTGGCCTCAGGAGCTGCATTTTGACTTGTTCACAAGGTGGTGAGATGACCATCTCCCAGCTGCTGAAGCTTGTGATCATCCCTACAACTAACGTTCCTCTCCTCCTAGTCTTTGCACAGTCCTGGGCCCAATCTTGCAGAAGGGAGACTCCATTCCCCTTGGAGCCTGTCAGAGATGGGACTTTCCAAGCCCCTGCAAAGGGAAGCATGGCTTTACTCATTTATTTGTTACTTATTCAGCCTTTATCATCCTGTCTATGGCACATTGAGCACCCCTTTGAACCTTGGAGTTTCTACCCTTTCTCCTCTCCTCTCTCCCCTGTCTCCTCCATGTCTACTCAGTTAGCAGGGCCATGGGAAGTGCTGGTTTAGGGAGCTCCCTTGAAGCTCTAAGTTGTGCAGCTGAAGGCTTGATGGAGGCCTTCCTTTGACATCCCCATGTTGTGCTTGGGTCGCTCTGAGCAGCCAAGAAAATCCCTCTTTTCTAGGGACTTGCATCAGAGCGTTTTGCCTGCTTTTGTACAGAAACACACAGAGGTCTACGATTGCCAAGAGCAGCACGGCCCACGTCATGGCCCAGGACGCCTAGGAGTTGTGTGGCTCTCCCATTCCCACATGTCCTGCTTAAATTGACAAGTTCTAACGTGACCTTCACAGCACACAAGGCGGACATTGTAAAGCTCCAGCACTGGGAATCCTCCTGTTACCCTTTATTCACTCAACAACCCAGCTGCTGATTTGCCCTTCAGGGAGTTTAAAGCTTGCTCTGCTTTCCAGGAGCCTGTCCCCCACGTTCTGCTTATATCCAGCCTTTCCTGTCTCTCCAAAAGATATCCAGTAAGGCTCTTCCCTGCAGCAGGGGGACCTCATTGTTGGGATCTTGGACTTAGTCCACAGCCAAAGAGAATAATTACACTTTATGAAATCATTCCTGCTCTGTTTCTCTTTCTATGCAATTAAGAAAAATCCTGTGCCTATTTGCAGCAAGTTCTCTAAGGAAAGCAAGTGTGAGCTGGGGCAGATGAACTGCAACCTTCAGTTGCAGACTTCAGTGGAATAGGAAAGCTTCTAACAAGAGTGAGGGAAGTCCCCTGTGGCTGATGAGAGAAATGGAAGGACTGGGGAGGGGTGGAGGAAGAGTGTCCGTATGGTGCCTTAGCTCCATGACACGCTTTTCCTCTATCATGTCCAGACTTCATTAGGAGTTACTCTAGACTGACATCAGCTGGAGAATGTTGCTGTCACTTGCTCTAAAATTATAATAATAATGATAAAAGCCTTTAAAAGGAGAAATACTCATAGTTATTTATGTCTCCACCTTTCAGCTACACTCCTGAAATGTCTCCAATTAGCCATGCAAGACTTGAAGAAAATTACAGGGAGAGACATAGTTGGTCAGAACTTTTTGCTTTTTAATGAGTCCCCTGGTGTGTTTGGTGCTGAGCCTATGAACTTCAGTTACTGAGAGGAGGCCGAACAAAACATTGAAGAATTCCAAGTCAGAAGCAACCTCCAAAGTTCTGTAGAGCATTAATGGGTCCCACTGAGAGTCGTTAGCAGCAAAGACTCCCCAGCTGATTAGAGCAGAAAATCGTAATCACTGGTAACAGGCAGGCAGAGGAAATGTGCAAGGTGGTTCTGATGCCACATTAACCCTTGATGTGTTTTATCAGGCAAAATGTCCAAGCTCGGTCACTGAGCTTCTGGGAAGGGAAATCCTTTCCCCACGTTTTCGGGGTCATCCTGGGGTCAGTGTGTGAGTGGGGGTGTGCAGTGCTCAGTGCAGGACAATGATACGACACCTTTCAGGGTGTTGTCAAGGGGGACAAGGAGGTCCCAGGGTCTCCTGGCAGGCCTTGGTGGCAGAGACAACAGCCATAGCCAAGAGGATGCCGCCCTCCTTTGGGGTCCTTGAGCTTTGGCAGTGCCTTAGGCTGTCTCCAGCAGAGCCTGTCCTGTGCTGGCTCCTACCTGCAGTTGTGCCCATGCAGCCTGTAAACACCCAGCCCACTTCCCCACTTTGGTCTCACACGGGATCTCCTTCCCTTCACTGATGTCTCTCCATCCCCATGGCTGTTCCTTGTAACACAAAGCCAAGGGATGATCCTTGCCTCGGGCTGGGTGGCCTGTTGCACTGCAGCATTAGCCTTTCAAGTAACATTACCTCATCCTAAAGCCCGATCAGAAATTCCCAAGCTGGGGATATTTCAGGATATTTCATCTTTTCATGCTGCTTCCCACTGCCAAGGAAATCTCCTGGCAGCCCCATAGTGTGGGGAAGAAAATAACCTTGTCTATCAAAACAGTGGAACATGAGGAACTGAGGACTGACCTGAAGAGAAGGGCCTGCATGTTACAAGGGAGGCCATATGAGCCAGATGTGCATGTTCACGTGAATAAGGCCAGACACCTATGGGGCTGCATTAGTAGTAGCATGGCTACCTAGAGGAGGGGAGCTGTTATCCCTCTCTAAGGGGGTCTTTGCATGAAGGCAGTGGTGGGAATCAGTTTTGGGCAACAGGTGTGAAAACTGAGGTGTCCTAGGGTGCTTGCCCACCAACCATTTCTGGAAGGCCTGATTTTTCTCTTGTTTCCCTTTTGAATGTGCTAGGAACATGGTGGCTGTGCTGGACACCCCATGCATCTGACATGACCGAGTAGGCCTGTTGTCATTTCATAGAATTTCATTAAACCAACGATCTGCAGTGAGTTATGCAAGGTCTTTGCAATGTCTGGTTCTGCAGAAGTCTGAGTGAGTGGAGCTCTAGAGGGTCATAGGCACTGAGATGTCAGATGGCCAAGAAGATTCTCCACCTGGCTGATGCAGGAGATGGACATGGGTCTCCTCATTGCTCTCTCAGAGCAAGTAGACACTTGCACAAGTCTTGGACCAACCTTTGTCCCTTCTGAAGTCCAAAGGGGTGAGTGTGCGTGTGTAGCTGACTCCCTGCCACCATCTCCACTGACTAAAACGGGAGCTTGGACAAGAAGCTCCCATGCACATAGCTGTTTTCTGGACCCCAAAAGCTGGGCAGATAGAATCCTCTTCTGAGATTGTGGAGTGTTAGATGTGCTGGCATTGGATGTCCTGCTGTACTCCTCCAAATGAGGTCCTGAAGCATAAGGAAATGAACTTGCACTGTTCTCTGTCCCTGTGCATGTGTTCCGTCTGCTTATGAGATGGGAGCAGGGTCTTGTAGAGCAGGACACGTCCACCTCTCTTAGATAACCATCCGCTGATGAGACCAAATGCAATGTCTCAGTCTCTCTCCACGGCTAACAGAGAGACCATTGGTGACCATTTTGTGGATGTGAGTGGACATTTGCCAGGGGTGGCAGGGGTGACCTTTCAGTACCTTTCAGGAAGCATCAGCCCTGGAGGCCCATGATCATCTCGGAAATGCACAGGGGACAGAAAATGTCCCATCTCCAGCTGGGTCCCTGCTCCTGAGCTGGGCCTGGCTCCTGGGACTGCGGGAGCCCATGGCAACCTGGCAGGAGCTGCAGAGAGACAGCTCTGCCCAGGAGCAGCTCCTCATAAAGGAGCACCAAGACTCAGGGCACTGCCCGCAGGCACCAGGCTGGGACGAGTCGCTCATAAGTGAAAGGCAGTCGGGAATGGGAGGACACCCGAGAATCTCAGTGCAGGGAGAAATCTTCTGAGCCCTTGACACGGTAAGTCTGTGTCTGTGGGGCAACAGTGCTGTGGGTCCTGGAGGGATCTTCCGAACCTGGCACAGCACCTTCAGATCAATAGGATGTGTCAGGGTGTCTCTCCCCGCCTCTCCTGTTTGAATTAGGGGGTTGCTTTAGAGCAGGGATTCCCAGCCACACGTTCAGAGGGACAGGGCATCACAACTGCCTTCTCCCTGGATGCACCCAGGTGCTCATGGTCTGTAATACAGAGCCGTGTCCCAGTACCCCAGGGTGCTGCGTGCCCGGGGCAGTGACTCTGCCCCCTGCGAGGGTCGGCACTCAGCCTGCCCCGGGAAAGCCCCACGGTGCTGCAGGGAGATGCTCTGGGTGGGAGGAGAGACCCCCATCGGGGCAGGCTCATTTTCTGAAGGAGCCTGTCCAAGAGGACAGTCAAGGCAGTGTTAATGTTAAAGACAAGGAGCTTTCAGGAGTCTGTTTTCAGTTTTGTCCTTTTTGTTAAGGGCCAGGGGTGTATGGAAAGGAGATGCCAGGTTGGGGCAGGAGACTGAGACTCCCAGTCCCTTAAATGGAGAGATCTGTGGGGAACCTCAGCAAGTCCCTTACCCCTCCCTGACTGCAGACAGCACCAGCATCACCTTCTCTGGCCTCACCAGGGTCTGGCTGACCTTCTCCTCCCCACCGGCAAACACAGAGATGTCCCTGGGCTGCTGCAGAGCAGAGTGAGTGTCCAGAGGATGGGGCAGTGTCTGTGACACTGACAGGGAGAAGACATGGGGCAGAGGAAGAGCTGCCAGCAGGAAAACCTCCAGCAGTGGAGATACAATCAGCAAATGGGAGGGAACTATAATTGCTATGAGAGGTGGGATTTGGATCAACCCAGTCAGTCCCTGCAATGCAGACTTCTTCCTCTAAGCAAAACCCCGTGTCTCCTCTCCCACCCCTCAAGGCCATGGAGTCCTGGCCACGAGCCCCCTCCTTGGTAGAAGAGGGGCTGTGTCTCTCCTGCAGCCTGGTCCTTTTCCAGTGCAGGACAAGGGGACTGAGAGGGACTGTCCTCAGATGTCACTGTCTGGGGGGTGGCGTGCACAGCTGGGGGAGGTGAAGGCTTTCCTCAGTGCTCCTCTGTCTGCTGCTCTTTACTTTGCCTTGCCAGAAGGTTCATACTGTTGCTCTTCATTCCTTCACCTGCCTGTGCTGATCTGGTTTTGCTCTCTGGAGCTAAGGAGGGGAATTCAGCTGCAGTTCAGGCAGTAACTTCCCTCTCCCACTGCATTCCCTGAAGCAACAGTGAAGACATTTAGGTGATTTGAGGATGTTATCCGTCTTAGTGGAAATGAGATGCCCAGAAGGGGTCAGTTCAGCCCCTGCCTTCACTGCACTGTTCCTCTCCCTTGCTGGAGTGGGAACAGCGGTGACTGATTCAGGTCCAGACACCTCTGTTGAAGAGAGCAAACTGGAAGGGGGGTTAGATTAATCCCTCCCAGTGATCTTCCCTCTCAAACAGAGCTGTCCTGAGTGTGGCCTCTCTCCCTCTCCCTCTCTCTCTCTGTTGCAATAGTAAGTGGAGAATATTCCCACTTCCCTTCACTCCACACTTCACCAAATCCCCTTCACTCAGGTCACAGTTCCCATCCCCAGGTGTCCCCTGCAAATGCATGAGTCAATTTGACACCTCCGTTTACACCCCCCAGTAGAGCAGGACTGACTGCCCTGGAGGCAGGCAGAGAGGCAGAGCACACTCACCCAGCACAAACCAGAGGTCAAGAAAGGGAGTGGGACAGGTAAAGGAAAGGACCCATGTGGGGGTACCATGAGGAGTGGAATGGATTTTTATTCAGAGAAGCTTGTTCTAACTTTAACTTGTTGATGCTTTTTCCTCATTGGAGAGTGCACTAAATCAAGATTAAATGTCCAACAGCAGCTCCTTCAGTGAGTTCCTCCTCCTGCCATTCGCAGACACATGGGAGCTGCAGCTCTTGCACTTCTTGCTCTTCCTGGGCATCTACCTGGCTGCCCTCCTGGCCAACGGCCTCATCATCACAGCCGTAGCCTGCGACCACCGCCTCCACACCCCCATGTACTTCTTCCTCCTCAACCTCTCCCTCCTCGACCTTGGCTCCATCTCCACCACTCTCCCCAAATCCATGCACAATTCCCTGTGGGACACCAGGGCCATCTCATACTTGGGATGCGCTGCCCAGATCTTTCTGTTTGTCTTTTTTATGTCAGCAGAGTATTTTCTTCTCACAGTCATGGCCTATGACCGCTACGTTGCCATCTGCAGACCCCTGCACTACGGGACCCTCTTGAGCAGCAGAGCTTGTGTCAAAATGGCAGCAGCTGCCTGGGGCTGTGGCTTTCTCCATGCTCTCGTGCACACTGGGAACACATTTTCCCTACCCCTCTGCCAAGGCAATGTGGTGGAGCAGTTCTTCTGTGAGATCCCCCAGATCCTCAAGCTCTCCTGCTCACGCTCCAACCTCAGGGAAGTTGGGCTTCTTGTGGTTAGTATCTGTTTAGTCTTTGGGTGTTTCATTTTCATTGTTGTGTCCTACGTGCAGATCTTCAGAGCTGTGCTGAGGATCCCCTCTGAGCAGGGCCAGCACAAAGCCTTTTCCATGTGCCTCCCGCACCTGGCCGTGGTCTCTCTCTTTGTCAGCACTGACATGCTTGTCTACCTGAAGCCCTCGTCTGTCTCCTCCCCAGCTCTGGATCTGGTGCTGTCCTTTCTGTACTCGGTGGTGCCTCCAACTCTGAACCCCCTCATCTACAGCATGAGGAACAAGGAGCTCAGGGACACACTAGAAAAGATGGTTCAATGGATATGAGGTCATTGCCAATACCTGCCCCACGTTCATTCACTCATCAGAATATCCCTCATCAAGGATGTGTGTTATGCATTTATTTCCTTCTTAGTTTTCTCTTGTACATCCATCTCAGACAAATATAATAAGTAAATAAATATGTCCACTTCCCTGCATGTCTCCTTGGGAAGCTCTCCTTTAAATTGGACCCACATCCTATATTGAAGCAGGAAACCAGGCTTCTTCCCCCTTCTCCAGTAGAGAGAGGGGACTTCAGAGCCCACTGCTCGAGCTCCCTCGCGTGCCCCCAGTGCAATGAGGAGAGTTTCCTTGTGCAGTGTCTCTTCAAGAACTGGCACCAAGGGAGCTCAGGGGGACAGGGTTAGGCTCAGACGAGTACAGACGGGCTGAGACCATGGGCCCCATGTCCATTAGGAGTGCTCAGCTGTCCCAGGCACCATCAGGGTGTCATCTCAAGCCCCTCTCCTGTGATGGTGGCAGCCAGATGTCACTGTGGGCTCTTCCCTTCTGTCTCCGGTGCTGTAACCTTACAAGTGGAGGGACAGTGGAGGGGAGGAGACTCAGGCAGCAGCGTGTGGGGACAGACCCTCTGCTTGGCAATGTCACCCCCACACTCCCACAGCAGGCATTTCCTCACTGCAGCCTTCTCATGGGATCTGCAGCTTCCTGGAGACACATCCCAGCAGAGCAGGACTTTCTCTTTCTAGAGTTGTTCTCTTCATTTCCATGCTGTGCTTCTATGCTCTGTTGTGTGGATATGGCCCAGGAGTTCTCATAACCTGGTGATCCTCTGTTGTGTTGCCATGTGAACGTGTCCTGGAAGCACCAGCAGGACCAGGCACTGGGCACCCTTCTGTCAGCCCTGGCCTCCAGACTAATATTTCCTATAATTAAAGGGCATCTCCTCTGTGATATGTCTGAAACCAGGCATTTATTCACAGGATGGCTGCAATATGTCCAAGGTGGGGTGCAACCGCAGAAGGGTCTGATTTTCTGATTGTAAGATCTATGGGTTCCAGCGATGAGCTCAGAGTCCCCAGATGATTAGGGATTAGACTGGGTTTATGGTTCATCTCTCAGTGACCAGTGGAGACAGGGAACAGTCTCTGAAGTGTCTACCTGGGGCTTTCCCAGAGGAGACCACGCTGATGATAGATGCTTCTGGAGGGGCCCCCAGGAGAGCTCAGAGGATTCCAAGGGAGAGCGTGTGCCTGGGAATGGGCAATGAGTGGAGCTTCACGAAATGAGGGATGATCGACAGTGGGGTAAGCAGAAGGTAGAGCACTAAATCCAGGTGTACGTATCACAGAATCACAGAATGGTTGAGGTTGGAAGGGACTAATGGAGATCATCTAGTTCAACGCTCCTGCACAAGGAGAGACACCTAGAACACATTGCACAGGGTCCTATCCAGGCGGGTTCTGAGTATCTCCGGAGGAGGAGACTCCACAACCTCTCTGGGCACCCTGTTCCAGGGCTCTGTCACCCTCACAGTAACGAAGTTCTTCCTCACATGGCAGTGGAACTTCCTGTGTTTTAGTTTATATCCATTACTGCTTGTCCTGTCATTGGCCACTACCGAAAAGAGTTTGGACCCAACCTCTTTACCTTCTCCCCTCAGGTATTTGTACATGTTGATAAGATCCCTTCTCAATTTTCTCTTCTCCAGACTAAACAGGTCCATCTCACTTAGTGTTTTCTCATACAAGACATGCTCCAGGCTCTTAATCTTCTTTGTTGCTCTATACTTGACCCTTTCTAGAAGTTCCACATCCCTCTTGAACCGGGGAGCCCAGAACTGCACACAGTACTCCAGGTGCAGCCTCACCAGAGGTGAGGAGAGGGGCAGGATCCCCTCCCTCGACCTGCTGGCAACACTCCTCCTAATGCAGGCCAGGATCCCATTGGCCTTCCTGGCACATTGTTGGCAACTGGTTAACTTGTTGTCAACCTGGACTCCCAAATCCCTCTCTGTGGAGCTGCTTTCCAGCAGGTCATCCCTTATCTGTACAGAGTTATTTCTGTCCAGATGCAGGACCCTTAACTTGTCCTGGTTGAACCCTATGAGGTTCCTCTCTGCCCAACTCTCCATCCTGTCCAAGTTCCTCTGAATGGCAGCATAGCCCTCTGGAGTGTTGGCCCCTCCACCCAGTTTGGTATTGTCCACAAACTTGCTGAGAGTGCACTCTGTGCCCTCATCCAAATCACTGATGAATAAAGTTGAACAGCACTGGAAGCAGTACTGAGCCCTGGGGGACACCACTAGCCACAGGCCTCCACTTAGACTCAGCTCCATTTATCACAACCTTCAGAGCTCTGCCATCCAGCCAGTTCCAGGAAGAATCATGGACTCCTTGCACAGAGGGTGGACGGGGCCTCAGGAGATCTCTAGCCCAATCTCCTTGCTCACAGCCTGGTCAGCCCTAGTGTCACACCAGCTTGCTCTGTTTTCATGAACTCTGGTCTTGGAAACCTCTGAGGGAGGAGACTACACAAGCTCTCTGGACAACCAATTCCAGTTTTTCATCACAGGGTAAGTGCTCCAGCTCCCCAACTCTAGTGAGGGTCCTTGTCCTAATTTGCTCCCAGTTATCAACATCTTTCTTGTTCCAGGAAACCACACTTGGAGGCAGTGTTCTCCATGTGGTCTAATGAACACTGATTAAAGGTATTCACCATTTCCCTTGACCTCCTGGCTGTGCTGCTGCTCATAGCACCATGATTCTTACAGCCTTCTCTGCTGCCAAGGAATGCTGCTGTCTCATGTTTTTCCTCTGTCCCCCAGGATGCTCAGGTCTCTTCCAGAGAGCTGCTGCCCCAAGCTCTCTCAGCATCTCCTCACAGGAGAGATCCTCCAGTCCCTTGATCATTTTCGTAGTCCCACACTGGACTCTCTCCAGTAGTTCCATGTCCCTTTTGTAGTGGAGAGCCCAGAACTGGACACAGGACTCCTCATGTGTCCTCAGCAGGGCTAAGTAGAGGGCCAGGGTCGCCTCCCTCCATTTGCTGGCAACACTTCCTAACACACCCCGGGCACCTCTCCATGAGCATTCTGAGATGAGGCAGAGTGACTTAGCAATAACATCCACCATCTCCTGCAGCACTCTTGGGTACATCCCAATCTCCAGAAACTTGAACGAGTTTTACTGCGTAGACCATCTTTGTGGTTTGCAGGTGTTTTCCTTAAAGACCTTTTGGCTTTCCTGAACTCCTGGGCCCTTCAGAGCTGCCTTCTATGGAATCTCCCACCTGTCAGAATCTCCCACAGGTCAGATCTGTTCCTCTGAAGTCCAGGGTCTGTGCTCCACTCCTGTCCTGCCTCTACTGGACCTGGAAATCTGCTTTTCTTACAGTTGCTTAAGGAATGGTTGACAGTGAATATCACATGCCTGATGCTTTCCCAGATGTATTTCCCTGCCCACTCCCTCACCACCAAATAAGAGCCAGGGCCTGTGATCTACAGACTTTCTCACATTGCTTAAAAGGAGCTGTCATCCACCTCCTCGCCCTGACTGCATGGTCTGTAGCTCCCATCATGATGTCACCCTTACTCTGATGCTCACCCACAAGCACCTGCCCAAACTATTGCCCATCTTATGGAAGCTCTGCATGCATCTGAGCTGCCCCTCCACATAAAACAGCCTCCTCCTCCTTCCTGACAGTCTCCCCTGAAGAGCTTTTACCTCAGCAGCACAGACCTCCAGTTGTGTGAATGGTCCTAATGCATCTCAGTTATTCCAGTGATGTAGAGATCCTGTGATAGTTTATGCTGCGTATGCCAGGCTCCAGGCATTTGCATATATTTGGGCTGCAAAACATCAGGTGTGTCACAGCAAAGAGATTTCTCACAGTGAAACCTGTTACTAAGAGCCAAAGACACTGTGTGCAATGGCCCCACTTGACAGCAGACCATGCTGACTTGGAGAGCAGGTGGCAATGTAAATGGTGAGAGGATGTTCCTACTGCAAGAGCAAAGCCTGCAGTGCCCAAGACCAGGGAGAAACAGAGCTGGGCTATGCAGGAATGGCAGGAGAGGGCTTTGTTGCCTGAGCTGATTTGTAGCACTTTGTAGCCTGTGATAGAGGTGAGAGAATCTCCAGACAGGACAAGGCCTCACTGAAGGTGTTCTTGGGCTTGAGCCAGCTGTGATCCAGCCATCCTGGGGTCATCATTAGTCCCATCATATCATCCAGGGTGAAAAGAGGTTCTGTAGGAGCAATTAAGAGACCAGAGCCCAGAGCAGACACCTTGGTGTGACGTGCCTCTCCCATTTATGGAGCATGCTCGGCTGCAGGAGGGATGGACTTGGCCCAAAGACAGTGGTGGGATCCAGTTGTTTGGGCACTGGGAGGGAACCTGAGATGCCCTGGGGCACTTTTCCAGCTCCAGCTCCAAAGGGACATGGCTTCCCATAGATCCCATGCTGTGTCTGCTAGAGAAGACGTTTGGTTATGCCGGACAACACAGGCATCTGTCTTGGCCCAGCCAGCCTATTCCTGTGTCACTGAATGATATGTCTGCACTGAATTATATTAGCTTTTTGCATTGTAATGATCTGCCTGGGTCTCTGCTTTATACTACGTGGTCCTCACATAGTAGTGGAAGGCATCTGGGGCCATTTGGGATGGCAAAGGACATTTCCAACCTGGTCCTATCCAGAAGCTCCCTGAGAATGTGGGTCTCAGATTTGCTCCAGCGGAGCAAACAGACATGGGCACATTTTTGGTACCTCCTCTGCCTCTTCAACTGCCCCCAGCTGTTTGTCATTCCACCCTCCATCACCAGTGATTACAAGGGGAGCTTAGAGAAGGAGCTCCCATGCAGATGTCAGTGCTGTGCACACTTCAGCGTGGGGAAGAAGAATCCCACCTTCTGTGTGTTTGTGGAGTTCAAGGGAGGAATCTGAATCCCATCCCAGATCAGTGACTTCTGAACCAGCATGCGATGTCCACACAGGTTCATCTGAATCCATGACCCCCCTCTTTGCCCCTGTCTCTCTGTCCTACCTATGAGTGTCTTACTAACTAGGGACTTCCAGAGTGGGACCTTTTAAACTTGCATAGATAGTCATCCTCTGATGAAATAGATGGCAGGTTGGGAATTCTTCTTTCTCCACTCAGTTGGAAAGGACAACAAGTGATTATTTTAGTTTACTTAACAAACATTCCCCAGGAGGAGGGGGAACAAGGGATAGAGAAATTGATGAGTTCAGCTGTTCCTCTGCTCCTGAGCAGGGCCAGGCTCCTGGGACGGAGGCAGCTTGTGGCAGCCTGGCAGCACTGCCCAGAGACAGCCGAGTGCAGGAGCAGCTCCTGTGCCAAGAGCAGCAGGGCTGCGGGCACTGCCTGCTGCTGCGGACAGGAGAGGAGAGAAGGCAGCGAGAGGGGAACGGCAGTGTGGAGCGGGAGGACAGAGGAGAACTGGTGGAGAAATCGTCACAGCCCTTGACACGGTGAGTCTCTGTGAGGAAGGCAATGCTACTGAGGTTCCTGGAGGACTCTTCTGACCCCAATCCATTACAGATCGGGGTTTTAACGATCATTCTCTCACTTTCTCCTGTGCAGAGAATGTGGAGATGCTTCAGAGCAGCGTTCCTGCCACTCCAACACAGTGACAGGACATGCTGCTCTCTTCTCCTGGGGATGGCTGCAGGGTGTGAAACCGGGGTGAGCACTGTGGTCTGCCCAGGGCTGTAATTCAGAGCAGTGTTCCTGTGCTCCATGGTGCTGTGAGCCCAGGGCAGTGACTCTGCCACCTGTGAGTGTCAGCGCTCAGCCTGCCTGGGGAGCTCCCCATGGCACTGAGGGGAGAAGATCTGGGTTAGAAGAGAAACCCCCAGCAGGGTAGCATGAGCCTCCCATCAAGAGGATGCTGAATTTTCTGCCTTGGGGACATACCAGAGGTGACTTTTCATCAAGAACACCAAGGCAGGGAACTCCTAATAGAGAAGAGTTGTCAAGACTCTGTGCTCTCACTTTTATTCTCTTTGTGTGGTATAAAATGGACATGAATCTGTCAGATTTGGACAGGGGATGGAGGCTCATAGATGGTGACACTGAGAGAAGAGCAGTAGTGGGAGAACCTCAGCAAATGCCTTCACCCACCCCTCAGCCTACAGAACGGGCCAGCATCCCCTTTCCAGCCTCAGCAAGGTTTGTCTCACCCGCAAACACAAAGGTGCCCTGGGCAGGATCCTGGCCCCAGCGGGTGTCTGCAGGGCAGAGCCGAGGGCCCAGCGGGTGGGATGGGGTCTGTGAGCACAAACAGGGCAGACATGTAGGGATGGAGGAACAGCTCCCACAGGGACGGCTCCCCGTGCAGCAGAGTCATGGCCAGAGGGTGAGAGGAAACTGTCACCTCCAGCACCTCCTCTCCTGTGCCCACCAGCACAACCCTCTGCTCTGCAAGCTGCGGCATCCAGACCTTTCCTTGGCAGATGGACATGAAGGAGGCACACCTGAGACCTCCCTTTCCCCAGCCCTGCCTGGCCCTGATTCTCTCAGCACAGCTATCAGGGTGTTGCTCTGTGTTTCCCACCGGCCTGTGTCCGTCCCTTGGACTCTCTGGGCAGGGGGTTTCTGCTGCAGCCCAGACACTGACCCTGTGGGTCCTGCCATGCAGATGTGTCCTTGTGTGTGAGGTGCCCAATACCCCTCTGCCCTGTGGTGCTTGGAGCCAGGTACTGTGAGCGTCTGTGCATGAGCCAATTCTCCCTTGAGGACACCTCATCCTTCAAATATTTTCTCTCTATTTTAGTTGGTTGGGCTGCAAGCTGCCCTCCAGAGGGGCACACCTCCCCCATTATGGGTGAATCTTATGGAGGGGCTCCATGGAGAAGCTCTCCAGGTACTGAGGCCCTGGAATTGCTGCTGGCAGCTGGATGCGGGCAGCTGGAATAGGCCCAATGTGCTTCATGCTTGAAAAGGAGGGCTGAGACCTTCCTCAAGAACTGTGAGACAGGGCACTGGGTTGGGTGATCTGCACTTTGAACCTGGATTCCTCTACACTCCATGGTGTGATTTCTTTCTATGGTAAAATGAGTGAAATTGTCCTCCGCATCAGAGGAGCGAACACAGGGCAGCTGGGAACAGGTCAGCTCTTCTCACTCTGCATTAATGCTATAGTGATCCCTTTTACCCCTCTATAACCACAGCCATTTATTCAGAGTATAGTAGGAATGCTGAGGATTTCTGTGTCCTCATGGAAAACTCACCCAGCACCAACCAGAGCTCAAGACACAGACCTCAATAACTTGAGACTTGACTGAAATGGGAATTCATAAAGTTTGTGAGCTAAAGGAAGGCTTATGAGAAAGATTTACACATGGAAATCTGTTCTAATTTCTCAACAACTCTTTTTCCTCTCAGTCCTTCAGTGGCCTGAAGGAGCGAATGTCCAACAGCAGCTCCCCCAGTGACTTCCTGCTCCTGCCATTCACAGACAGGAGGGAGCTGCAGCTCTTGCACTTCTCGCTCTTCCTGGGCATCTACCTGGCTGCCCTCCTGGCCAACGGCCTCATCATCACAGCCGTAGCCTGCGACCACCACCTCCACACCCCCATGTACTTCTTCCTCCTCAACCTCTCCCTCCTCGACCTGGGCTCCATCTCCACCACTCTCCCCAAATCCATGCACAATTCCCTGATGGACACAAGGGCCATTTCCTACTTGGGATGTGTTGGGCAGGTCTTAAGTTTTACTATTTTTGTATCAGCTGAGCTTTCTCTCCTCACAGTCATGGCATATGACCGCTACGTTGCCATCTGCAGACCCCTGCACTATGGGACTTTCCTGGACAGCAGAGCTTGTGTCAAAATGGCAGCAGCTGCCTGGACCAGTGGCTTTCTCAATGCTCTCCTGCACACTGGGAACACATTTTCCCTACCCCTCTGCCAAGGCAATGTGGTGGAGCAGTTCTTCTGTGAAATCCCCCAGATCCTCAAGCTCTCCTGCTCAGACTCCTACCTCAGAAAAGTTGGGCTTCTTGGGGTTAGTGGCTGTTTATGCATTGGATGTTTCATTTTCACTGTGGTGTCCTATGTGCAGATCTTTGCTGCTGTGCTGAGGATCCCCTCTGAGCAGGGCCGGCACAAAGCCTTTTCCATGTGCCTCCCACACCTGGCCGTGTTCTCCCTTTTTGTCAACACTTCATTTTTTGCCTACCTGAAGCCCCCCTCCCTCTCCTTCCCAGCTCTGGATCTGGTGGTAGCTCTTCTATATGCGGTGTTTCCTCCAACTCTGAACCCCCTCATCTACAGCATGAGGAACAAGGAGCTCAAGGACGCAGTGAGGAAACTGGTTACCTGGGTCCAGTGTCAGCAACAATAACCCTGCCATGCACAACCACTCACCAGTTACACACTGTCTGGCATCAAGGCTTTAGGCTGTTCCTCCCTTCCTTCCTTTGCTTTTCTCTCTTCTACTATTACTCATTTTCTCCCTTTCTCTTTTTTTTTTCTTCTGATGTATTCACATAAAAAATAAGTGAATATACAAATAGTGAGTACCAATTCTTCTCACTTGTACCTTCTCCAGAGACTGTGTTGAAGCAGGAAGCCAGGCTTCCCCCTTCACCAGCAGAGAGGGGCAACCTCAGAGCCCGCTGGTCAGAGCTCCCCCAGGTGTCATGTCCCTCAGTGCAGTGAGGAGAGTTTCCCTGTGCAGTGTCTCTTCCTGCTCTGGCACCAAGGGAGCTCCGGGGAACAGAGTTTGGCTCAGACGAGTACAGATGGGGTGAGACCATGGGTCCCCTGTCCATTGGGAGAGCTCAGCTGCTCCAGGCGCAGTCAGCATGTCATCTCACAACCCTCTCCTGCAAGGGTGACAGCCACGTGTCACCATGGGCTGATCCTTTCCCTCTACAGAGCTCCAACTTGTGGGAGAGGGGGAACATTGGAGAGGAGGGGACTCAGGCAGCAGCTTGTGAGGACAGACCCTGTGCTTCACAGCGTCATCCCCACAGTGACAGCAGCCTTCCTGTGGGGACGGCAGCTTTCCTGGAGACACGTCCCAGCAGAGCAACAGGGCTCTTTCTTTTGAGAGTCGCTCTCTTCATTTCCATGTTGTCCTTCCATGCTCTATTCTGTGGATATGGTCCAGCATCTCCAATATCCTGAGGGTCACAGGGTTGTGTTTCCATGTGCATGTGTCCTAAAACAACAGGCAGGAGGAGTCCTTGGGCTCCCTTACACCACAGCTGGACTCCAGAATAACATTTCCATAATAAAAGGGGATCTGCCCTGTGATCAGCTTAAATCTGGCCCTCCTTCAGAAACTGGAGTCAAAATATATGCCCAAGGGTGTGCAACCCCAAAAGGGCCTGCTCTTCTGCTTGTGAACTCCATGAGATCCAAGCGATGAGCTCAGCATTCCCAGGTGATCTGTTAGCCTGAATCCAGGGTTCATTGCTCAGTGACCAGGGGACATGGGCAATGGGCTCTGCATTGCCTGTGCCAGGCTGCCCCACACGTGACAGTGCTGGTGAGAGATGCTTTGGAGGGGCATCCAAACCCCCAGGGGAGCTCCAGGGGCAGCGAGTGCAGCTTTACTGAACCAGGGAGATTCACAGTGCAATGACCAGAAGGGAGAGCACTAAACCCAGGTGCACACAGGGAAAGGAGGGCTCTGCAATCCCGGAACAGAGAGTGGGGAGCCAGGAGGCCCAGGGAAGGGGCACTGGAGGGTACCGTCCATCAGCACAGACCTGAGCCAGCAGAATCAGCAGTGCTGATCCCTGTCCAGCTGGCTCTGCTTCATGCACTGGCCAACGTGGCCCTTAGCCCCATAGCAGGGCTGCTCCACATGGGAGCTGGGAGCTGAGAGTGCTGGCAGGGCAGGCAGGGGAGGTACCCCCTGAGAAGAGGTGACATCCCACGGTGCCAGGACAAGAGGAGCAGAGCAGCTTTGGGGATGTTAACGGGGGTCACACAATCTAGTGATGGCCACACAGGACTGGAAGGCATCAAGCAGCCCAGGTTTGTGGGGGACATGGACTGGAGACCTCCAGAGGTCGCTCCTCACAACTGCTCTGCAACTCAATGACTTCTTTTGCCTCATCCCCTGATCCAGAAGCATTGGAAGTTCATTCTGCATGAAGATCCTGGTGCTCCTATTCTCGAGCTGGCATACCAGAAGCCTGGAGACCGGCCCCCACAAAGACATCTCCTGTCCAGTGCCAAAGTTGTGCAGCTGAGGGCCAGGGTCTTTGCCCCAATTCCCCTGTCCTCCTCCTGCTTCCAGCACCACAAATGCTGTGCCCATGTCAAACCCTCCAGCCTCTAGACTGCCCCAGGGCCTGAGGCAGCTCCAGCTCCTCCAGGGCTGCGCTGCAGCCGTTCAGGATTGGGCTGGGGTGGGGCTGGCACTATCAGGGTGGGCACTATCTGCCACGCTGGGGCTGGCGCTGGTCACAGCTTTTCCCTGGGAGCTCCCTGCGGAGCCGCTCCAGGGGATCCTCCCCCTCTGCCCTGGCAGCAGCACCAGCGCTCAGGGTGCCGGGGTGGGAGTGCACAGAGGGCAGGAGGGGACGGGCTGCCATGGGGGAGCATCGAGACCTGCTCTGTGCATGCAGGGATGGAGAGGGGAAACGCAGAGCTCGGCTGGAGCTCTGGAAAGAGCAAGGGGAGGGGAGGGCAACGCAGAGGCCTCCTGCCAGCACATCCAGAGCACAAAGAAGGAGGGAGGGAAATGGGGGCTGCTGCTCAGCGGGGTCAGGTCTGAGGCAACCCAGGAGCCGGTCCCTGCCCACCCCAGGCTGTGCCCCACACAGGGCTCCGCAGGCAGCTGGGCTGCAGGACCTGCTGGGCTCTGCTGCACAAGAGAGCTCGTGCAAGCCTGGCCTGTTCCTCTCCCTTGGGATATGGGGACCTGCAGGAGGATGGAGCTGGCTATGGACTGCCCCACAGCTGGCTGAGGACTCAGTTGTGTGACAGTACAAATGGGACCTCCTTGGAAGAATCCCATGGGCTAGAGCTCTAGAAGGAAGGGGGCCCAAGGAAGCTGGTTAGTTTTCAAGCGGCACTTCCTCCACACCCAGCAACCGTGCATGCCTGTGTGTAAGGAGTCAGGCAGAGGGGGCAGGAGACCTGCGTGGATGAGCAAGGAGCTTGTGGCAATGCTCAAGCAGAAGGCAACGGTATACAGAATGTGGAAAAAAGGACAGGTCCCCTGGGAGAAATACAGGAACGTAGTCAGAGGATGCAGAGATGCCACAAGGAAAGCTAAGGCATTGTTGGAACGCCATCTGGCAAGGGACGTTAAAAATAACAAGAAAAACATCTTCAAATATGTTAACAGGAAAAGGAAGATCAGGGAAAACGTGGGTCCGCTGGTGAATGGGATGGGCACCCTGGTTACAAATAACACAGAAAAAGCAGAGTTGCTGAATGCCTTCTTTGCTTCGGTGTTTACCAAGGGCAGCCCTTTAGAGCCCCAGGCCCTAGGGACAAGAGAAGAAGCCGGGGGAGAGGAAGACTTGCCCTGGGAAGAGGAAGATTGGGTCAGAGAGCACCTAAGGAAACTCGATACCCACAAATCCATGGGCCCTGATGGGATGCACCCCAGAGTGCTGCGTGAGCTGGCAGAGGTCATAGCTAAGCTGCTCTCCATCATCTTTGAAAGATCCTGGAGAACGGGGGAGGTGCCAGAAGACTGGAAGAAGGCCAATGTCATGCCAGTCTTCAAAAAAGGCAAGAAGGAGGACCCAGGCAACTACAGGCCAGCGAGCCTCACCTCCGTCCCCAGAAAAGTGATGGAATGGGGCATACTGGCCGTTGTCTCTGGGCACAAGGAGGACAAGAAGGTGCTCAAGAGCAGTCAGCATGGATTCACCAAGGGGAAATCCTGCTTGACTAACCTGATAGCCTTCTATGATGAAATGACCAGCTGGATAGATGAGGGGAGAGCGGTGGATGTCGTCTATCTTGACTTCACCAGGGCTTTTGACACTGTCCCTCACAACATCCTCCTGGGCAAGCTCCGGAAGTGTGGGATAGATGAGTGCACAGTGAGGTGGATTAGGAACTGACTGGACGGCAGAGCTCAGAGGGGGGTGATCAGCGGTGCAGAGTCTAGTTGGAGGCCTGTAGCTAGCGGGGTCCCCCAGGGGTCAGTCCTTGTTCCAGTCCTGTTCAATTTATTCATCAATGACCTGGATGAAGGCACAGAGTGCTCCCTCAGCAAGTTTGCTGATGATACCAAACTGGGAGGAGTAGCTGATACCCCAGAGGGCTGTGCTGCCATCCAGAGGGACCTGGACAGACTGGACAACTGGGCGGTGAAAAACCTCATGCAATTCAACAAGGCCAAGTGCAAGGTTCTGCACCTGGGGAGGAATAATCCCAGACACAAGTACAGGCTGGGGACTGACCTTCTGGAGAGCAGTTCTGCAGAGCGGGACCTGGGTGTCATGGTGGACGACAAGTTGACCATGAGGCAGCAGTGTGCCCTCGTGGCCAAGAAGGCCAATGGGATCCTGGGGTGCATTAAGAAGAGCGTCTCCAGCAGGTCGAGGGAGGTAATCCTGCCGCTCTACTCAGCCCTGGTGAGGCCACATCTGGAGTATTGTGTCCAGTTCTGGGCTCCACAGTATAAGAGGGATGTGGAGATGCTGGAGAGAGTCCAGCACATGGCTACAAGGATGATGAGGGGCCTGGAACATCTGCCCTATGAGGAGAGGCTGAGGGAGCTGGGCCTGTTCAGCCTGGAGAAGAGAAGGCTGAGAGGGGATCTAATCAGTGTCTATAAGTACCTAAAGGGAGGGAGTGAGGAGGATGGTGCTGGTCTCTTTTCACTGGTGCCCACCAACAGAATTAGAGCTAATGGCCACAAACTGAAACATCAAAAGTCTAACAGGAACTTAAGGAAAAAATTTTTAACAGTGAAGGTGACAGAGCGCTGGAACAGGCTGCCCAGAGAGTTTGTGGAGTCTCCTCTGGAGATCTTCAAAACCCGCTTGGATGCAGTCCTGTGCCACGTGCTCTAGGTGACCTCGCGTGTGCAGAGGGGTTGGACTAGATGACCTCCAGAGGTCCCTTCCAACCTTAAGGATTCTATGATTCTATGATTCTTTGTCCCCCTTCACTTTAAGGTATTCAGGTTCAGGACTGCTAGGCAGGGACTCCCATATAGCCTTCATTTTTCATTTGCATATACCTTTTATGATACACAAGCATGTGGTGCATGCTAAGTGGGCCTGCTGCACACAGGGCTGCATTAGGAAGTGCCTGGACACTCAGGCGAGTGCAGTTCTAAGCCCCCATGACTCAGCCCTGTTGTGGCCACGTGTAGAATTGTGTGTCCCACTGCGGTACACACAGTGCTGCAGCAATGAGGAGGAACAGGAGAGGCTCCATAGGGGATCTGCAGAGATGGGCTTCGAGACCTAAAACACATGGCCTGTGTGGAGAAGCTGAGGGACCTGGGTTTCTTCAGCCTGGTGAGGTGCTACAGCTAAGGCAAATATAACACTGGCCTGTGACTGCTAGAAGGGTGGTTTCAGAGACGATGGAGCCTATTCTGACAATGGGAAGGAGCATGAGAAGTTGAAAGAGCCACCATCAGCAGCTTGAAATGTACAGACTGCACTTCAGGAAAACAAGATATTTCACTTCAAGGGTAGTTCTGTGGGGTAAGAGATCATGCAGAAGGTATCTAGGATCATCCCATGCCTCTGTTTCAAAGAACAGTGAACAAGACCTAGAGACATCATTTGAGATGGAGAGATCCTGGGCTGAGAGCAAGGTGGGAAGCAGTTTGGATGTCTACAGGCTGCAGGCAAACAGGCACAGAAATAGCAAAGTGTAGCAGAGCCCGAGGAGGAGATGGCCAAGGGCATTGCCATGGCCAAAAGCCTCCAAAAGAACTAGGACTATATCACCTGTGCTATGGCTGGTGTGTCTGATATTGAGGATTGGGAGAGGAAACTTCTTGCTCATGGCCACAAGGTCTCCTTGCCTGCTTTCCCCCAGGGACACAAGGTGTGCTGCCCTTGGCCTTGAACACCCCCACCCACGCACTGACCCAGCAGGAGACCCAGGCAAAGCATGGTGGAAAGGACCCCCCTACTCAGAGTGTGGACACCTGTGCTTGGCCAAGGTACTCGAAAAACACATGAAGAGTTAACCTGGCATCAGAGCAACCTGCACTTTGTCTTTGCTTATCTGCAATCAGGGCCTCCAACTTTCTGCTCTACTCAGCCCCTAGGGAGACTTAGCTGCTATTGGTCCTCAAGAGGACCAGTTAACTCTCCAAGAAAGTTGGCCATTTGCTTCTGACTGGAACTGCTGGAGAGATTTCCTCAATCTCCTCCTGGAGGTTCTCAACCTCCTGGAGGTTCATAGACTCAGCACCAAATACTCCCAGGGCTCATTAAAATGAAAAAAAAAATATGTAAGGATATGTCATATTTTTCTGCAATCTTAAATTCTTGTGTGGCTAATCGGAAAGCAATGTATTGAAATGAGGTAGATTTCAATGAGCACATGAAAAAGAAGGATGGCTGCTTTTCAGCTTTCTTTTTTCATTCTGTTTTCAGAAGAAATCCGACCACATTCTCCAGTTCCTACAGTGTCTCCCAATGAAGTCTGCACATGTGGGAAAAGCAGTGTTTTTGAGAGGAGACCTGTATGGACAACCTTCCTGTTCACATCCCCAGCCCTGACATTTCTCTCCTCAGCCACTGGGGACTTGAATAGCTCTGGTTCAAATCTAACCTTTTTCTGCTCCAGGCTGGAGCTGAATGTTACAGCTGTTGCAGTTCATCCAGTGTCCTATGAGATAAAAAATCTAATCACCTGTATGACAAGCATAAGCTTCATCCTCTGCCCTAAGATACAGAATGCAATCCTGATCACCATGTTGAGTCCAAATTGCCTCCAGGGAGGTTCCCAGTCTACAAGGAATAACCTTCCTTGAGATGTTTTTGACAGATAGATAGAACAACCTGCATAGAAACACTCTAAAACAGCTAGCTGAAGAAGTAACTACACTCCTGAAAGGCAAGGCAAGATTGAAATTCTGCACTTGCTCAAAGGAGCAACTGGAGAGTTGAGAGATATCTGAACAATAAAGAGAAATCATAGAATCATAGAATCATTGTCGTTGGAAAACACCTTCAACATCGAGTCCAATCGTAAAACCTTCAACACCATACCTGTTAAACCATGTCCCTAAGTGCCTCATCTACACATTTCTTAAATACTGCCCCACCACTTCTTCAGACAGCCTGTTCCAATGCTTGATTACTCTTTCTGTGTAGAATTTTCTCCTAAAACCTATCCTGAACCTCCCCTGGCACAATTTGAGGCCTTCTCCTCTTGTCCTATTTTCACATACTGGAGAAGAGATCAGCCCTGCCTCACTACAATCTCCTTTAAGGCAGATGTAAAGAGTAATAAGGTCACCCCTGACCTTCCTCTTCTCCACACTAAATAACCCCAACTCCCTCAGGCGCTCCTTATAAGGTCTGTGCTCCAGTCTCTTTACCAGCTTTGTTCCTCTTCTTTGGACTCGCTCCAGCACCTCCATGTCTTCCTTGTAGTGAGAGGCCCCAAACAGAACACAGGATTCGAGGTGCGGCCTCACCAATGCTGAGTACAGGGGGATGATCGCTTCCCTGGTCCTGCTGGCTACACTGTTCCTGATACAAGTCAGGATCCAGCACCTGGCCTTGTTGAAACTCACACAGTTGGACACAGCCTATTGATCCAGACTGTCCAGATCCTCCCCTAGAGCCTTCCTGCCCTCCAGTTGATCAAATGTTCCTTTGAGCTTGGTGTTGTCTGCAAACTTGCTGAAGGTGCACTCAATCCCCTTATCCCTTATTCAGATCATTGACAAAGATATTAAAGAGGACTCGACCCAACATTGACCCTGAGGGAACCCCGCTCGTGACCAGTCACCAGCTGGATTTAACACCATTCACCACCACTCTCTGGGCCTGGCCGTCTTCTCCGTTTTTCTCCTGGCAAAGAGTGCACCTGTCTAAGCCATGAGCTGCCAGCTTCTCCAGGAGAATGCAGTGGAAGGCTGTGTCAAGAACCTTCCTAAAGTCTACTGAGACCATGTCCACAGCCTTTCCCTCATCCATTAGGCAGGTCACCTGGTCTGAGGAGACCAAGCTGGTCAGGCAGGACCTGCTTTTCATGAACCCATATTGTTCCAGCCTGAGTCCCTGCTTATCAAGCACATGCTGTATGATGGCCCTCAATATGATCTGCTCCATAACTTTTCCCAATACCAAGGTCACGCTGACAGGCCTGTAGTTTCCCTGGATCCTCCATCTTGCCAACATTGGCAAGTCTCTAGCCATTTGGGACCTCCCCTGTTGACCAGGACTGTTGACAGGTGATGGAGAGTGGCTTGACAAGCACCTCCGCCAGCACCCTCAGAACCTTTGGGTGGATGCCATCTGGACCCATGGATGGACGTGTGAGTGTCCAAGTGGAGTACCAGGTCACTGACTGTTTCCTCCTGATTTATGGGGGAGTTGCTCTGCTCTACACAGGTGTCTTCTAGCTCAGGGGGCAAGCACCTTGAGGAGAACTGATCTTGTTGTTAAAGACTGAGGCAAACTAGGCGTGAAGTTCCTCAGACTTAGCCTCATCCTTTGTGATCCCCATCCTCATCCCTATTGCATGCAATTGTCAGGGATTGCAGCTGGTCTGTGAAATCCCTGGCTCCCTTAGCAGAGAACGTTAACCTTGAAAAGATTAGAGTGTATCTATGAGATAGGGAGTTCACACGGAGACAGCAGAAAGGTATTAACAAGTGTAAGGAGGTTTTGGCCACGGAGCAGAATCTCGTCAAGCTAAGAATCGTCCAGTCATAACTCTGTCACTAGCTACTGTCCTTTGTAGTCCTCACCAATAAGCAGCAGCCATTGCGAGGAAAGCTCGGTATAAATAATGTACCTAGAAAACGTAGTTTGCATTGCATCTATCCCAGTTGTTTGGTTTTTGGCCACCACGATTGCGACAACTGGTGACCCCAACGTGATAATAAGATTCATAGAATCATAGAATGCTCAAGGTTGGAGGGACCTCTAGAGGTCATCTAGTCCAACCCCACTGCACATGCAGGATCACCTAGAGCACGTGGCACAGGACTGCATCCAAGTGGGTTTTGAAGATCTCCAGAAAAGGAGACTCCACAAACTCTCTGGGCGGCCTATTCCAGCGTTCTGTCACCCTCACTGTTAAAATTTTTTTCCTTAAGTTCATGTGGAACTTTTGGTGCTTCAGTTTGTGGCCATTGCCTCTAGTTCTGTCGGTGGCCACCAGTGAAAAGAGGCCAGCACTCACTGCCTCCCTTGAGGTACTTATAGACACTGCTCAGATCCCCTCTCAGCCTTCTCTTCTCCAGGCTGAACAGCCCCAGCTCCCTCAGCCTCTCCTCATAGGGCAGATGTTCCAGGCCCCTCATCATCCTTGTAGCCATGTGCTGGACTCTCTCCAGCATCTCCAAATCCCTCTTATACTGTGAAGCCCAGAACTGGACACAATACTCCAGATGTGGCCTCACCAGGGCTGAGTAGAGGGGCAGGATCCCCTCCTTCGACCTGCTGGAGATGCTCTTCTTAATGCACCCCAGGATCCCATTGGCCTTCTTGGCCAGAAGAGCACACTGCTGCCTCATGGTCAACTTGTCATCCACCATGACACCCAGGTCCCTCTCTGCAGAGCTGCTCTCCAGAAGGTCATTCCCCAGCCTGTACTGGTGTCTGGGGTTATTCCTCCCCAGGTGCAGAACCTTGCACTTGGCCTTGTTGAATTGCATGAGGTTTTTCACCGCCCAGTTGCCCAATCTGACCAAGTCTCTTGGACGGCAGCGCAGCCCTCTGGGGTGTCACCTAGTCCTCCCAGTTTGGTATCATCAGCAAACTTGCTGAGGGAGCACTCTGTGACTTCATCCAGGTCATTGATGAATAAATTGAACAGGACTGGAACAAGGACTGACCCCTGGGGGACCCCGCTAGCCTCAGGCCTCCAACTAGACTCAGTACCACTGATCACCACCCTCTGAGCTCTGTCGTCCAGCCAGTTCCTAATCCACCTCACTGTGCACTCATCTATCCCACACTTCCGGAGCTTGCCCAGATGGATGTTGTGAGGGACGGTGTCAAAAGCCTTGGTGAAGTTGAGATAGACGACATCCACCGCTCTCCCCTCATTTATCCAGCTGGTCATTTCATCATAGAAGGCTATCAATCAGATTAGTCAAGCAGGATTTCCCCTTGGTGAATCCATGCTGACTACTTTTGAGCATCTTCTTGTCCTCCATGTGCCTGGAGACAACAGCCAGTATGAGCCGTTCCATCACTTTTCCGGGGATGGAGGTGAGGCTGACTGGCCTGTAGTTGCCTGGGTCCTCCTTCTTGCCTTTTTTGAAAACTGGCGGGACATTGGCATTCTTCCAGTCTTCTGGCACCTCCCCCATTCTCCAGCATCTTCCAAAGATGATGGAGAGCAGCTTAGATATGACCTCTGCCAGTTCACGCAGCACTCTGGGGTGCATCCCATCAGGGCCCATGGATCTGTGGGTATCGAGGTTCCTTAGGTGCCCTAACAGCAGGATCTTCATGCAGAATGAACTTCCAATGCTTCTGGATCAGGGGATGAGGCAAAAGAAGTCATTGAGTTGCAGAGCAGTTGTGGTGAGGAGCAACCTCTGGAGGTCTCCAGTCCATGTCCCCCACAAACCTGGGCTGCTTGGAGGCTTCCGGTCCTGTGTGGCCATCACTAGACTGTGTGACCCCCGTTAACATCCCCAAAGCTGCTCTGCTCCTCTTGTCCTGGCACCGTGGGATGTCACCTGTTCTCAGGGGGTACCTCCCTTGCCTGCCCTGCCAGCACTCTCAGCTCCCAGCTCCCACGTGGAGCAGCCCTGCTGTGGGGCTAAGGGCCACGCTGGCCAGTGCATGGATCAGAGCCAGCTGGACAGGGATCAGCACAGCTGATTCTGCTGGCTCAGGTCTGTGCTGATGGACGGTACCCTCCAGTGCCCCTTCCCTGGGCCTCCTGGGTCCCCATGCTCTGTTCCGGGATTGCAGAGCCCTCCTTTCCCTGTGTGCACCTGGGTTTAGTGCTCTCCCTTCTGGTCACTGCACTGTGAATCCCCCTGGTTCAGTAAAGCTGCACTCGCTGCCCCTGGAGCTCCCCTGGGGGTTTGGATGCCCCTCCAGAAGCATCTCTCACCAGCACAGTCACGTGTGGGGCAGCCTGGCACAGGCAATGCAGAGCCCATTGCCCATGTCCCCTGGTCACTGAGTGATGAACCCTGGATTCAGGCTAACAGATCACCTGGGAATGCTGAGCTCATCGCTTGGATCTCATGGAGTTCACAAGCAGAAGAGCAGGCCCTTTTGGGGTTGCACACCCTTGGGCATATATTTTGACTCCAGTTTCTGAAGGAGGGACAGATTTAAGCGGATCACAGGGCAGATCGTCCTTTATTATGGAAATGTTATTCTGGAGTCCAGCTGTGGTGTAAGGGAGCCCAAGGACTCATCCTGCCTGTTGTTCTAGGACACATGCACATGGAAACACAAGCCTGTGACCCTCAGGATATGGGAGATGCTGGACCATATCCACAGAAAAGAACATGCAAGGACAGCATAGAAATGAAGAGAGCGACTCTCAAAAGAAAGAGCCCTGTTGCTCTGCTGGGACATGTCTACAGGAAAGCTGGTGCCCCCACAGGAAGGCTGCTGTCACTGTGGGGATGATGCTGTCAAGCACGGGGTCTGTCCTCACAAGCTGCTGCCTGAGTCCCCTCCTCTCCAATGTTCCCCCTCTCCCACAAGTTGGAGCTCTGTAGAGGGAAAGGATCAGCCCACGGTGACACGTGGCTGTCACCCTTGCAGGAGAGGGTTGTGAGATGACATGCTGACTGTGCCTGGAGCAGCTGAGCTCTCCCAATGGACAGGGGACCCATGGTCTCACCCCATCTGTACTCGTCTGAGCCAAACTCTGTTCCCCAGAGCTCCCTTGGTGCCAGAGCAGGAAGAGACACTTCACAGGGAAACTCTCCTCACTGCACTGAGGGACATGACACCTGGGGGAGCTCTGACCAGCGGGCTCTGAGGTTGCCCCTCTCTGCTGGTGAAGGGGAAAGCCTGGCTTCCTGCTTCAACACAGTCTCTGGAGAAGATACAAATGAGAGGAATTGGTACTCACTATTGGTATACTCACTTATTTATTTTTTATGTGAATGCATCAGAAGAAACAAAAAAGAAAGAGAAAAGGAGAAAGAGTGGAAGAGAGAAAAGGAGAAAGAGTGGAAGAGAGAAAAGGGAGGAGAGGAGAGGAGAGGAGAGGAGAGGAATACGGAACAGCATAAAGCCTTGATACCAGACAGCCTGTAATTGGTGAGTGGTTGCACAAGAGGGGGTTATTATTGCTGACACTGGACCCTTGTTACAAGTTTCCTCACTGCGTCCTTGAGCTCCTTGTTCCTCAGGCTGTAGATGAGGGGGTTCAGAGTTGGAGGCACTACCGCATATAGAAGAGCCATCACCAGATCCAGAGCTGGGGAGGAGATGCAGGGGGGCTTCAGGTAGGCAAAAAATGAAGTGCTGACAAACAGGGAGACCACGGCGAGGTGTGGGAGGCACATGGAAAAGGCTTTGTGCCGGCCCTGCTCAGAGGGGATCCTCAGCACAACTGTGAAGATCTGAACGTAGGATACCACAATGAAAATGAAACATCCAATGCATAAAGAGGCACTTAGACCAAGAAGCCCAACTTCTCTGAGGTAGGAGTCTGAGCAGGAGAGCTTGAGGATCGGGGGTATCTCACAGAAGAACTGCTCCACCACATTGCCTTGGCAGAGCGGCAGGGAAAATGTGTTCCCAGTATGTAACACAGCACAGAGAAATCCGCTGCCACAGGCAGCTGCTGCCATTTTGACACAAGCTCTGCTGTCCAGGAGGGTCCCATAGTGCAGGGGTCTGCAGATGGCAACATAGCGGTCATAGGCTATGACTGTCAGAAGAGAATACTCAGCTGATATGAAAAGAGTACAACGTAAGACCTGCCCAACACATCCCATGTAGGAAATGGCCCTGTTGTCCATCAGGGAATTGTGCATGGATTTGGGGAGAGCGGTGGAGATGGAGCCAAGGTTGAGGAGGGAGAGGTTGAGGAGGAAGAAGTACATGGGGGTGTGGAGGTGGTGGTCACAGGCTACGGCTGTGATGATGAGGCCGTTGGCCAGGAGGGCAGCCAGGTAGATGCCCAGGAAAAGTGAGAAGTGCAAGAGCTGCAGCTCCCTCCTGTTTGTGAACAGCAGGAGGAGGAACTCTTTCAGGGAGCTGCTATTGGATGTCTGCTCCATGGGATACAGGAAATCTGTCCAAAGAAAAAAAGACAGTGACAACTTATAAGAATTTTCTCTGAGAAAGCTATATAAAAATGCTTCACCTGCCCGCGACCACCAGCCCCTAGTAGTGAAGAGAAAATTATTTTGTCCTTCTCGGAATGACCTTTTTCAGCTCCTGAGCCTCAGCTACTGCTGACTTTTCTGTAAGGAACAGGGGCCTGTCCCACTCTAAGCCCATGGTATGTCACAACGGGTGTGAGAGGACATCCACCTTTAACAGGAAAGATCCCGTAGTATCCCTGCATATAATTCTAAAGTTGTTCTGCTGAAGAAGAGAGGCTTAGCATTGATTTTTTTTACAGTTATTTTGTTTGGTAATTTTCAATTCTGCTATTACATCTGGTGAGGGTTCTTTAGAGGCACATATGCTTTTATTGCTGCAAGCATGAACATTAAACAGAGCACAGAGGGAAATGGGCTCTCTGCTGCTTAGTGCAGAGCGAGGTGTGCTGTTGAGTCCATCTGCCATCTGCTGGTTTCAAATCACCGATCTGACTCTGTTCTCCCTCTTAGCTCGAGGTGGAGATGTGATGGAGAGAACAGGACACTGCTCCTGACTTGGATAATCACACCAAAAAGACAACACTTTCCTCAGCCCCTCCAAGCCACATTGCCCAGCACCCTGGGGTGAGAACAGGCCCTGGACACCTCACCCCTAATCAGACACCTCCATAGCACTCAGGGTGGCCGTCTGTATTTGCGTGTGAAGACCCAGCTGAGTGCAAGAACAAGGGCAGAAAGGGGAGATAGAGAAATGAGGAGAGACACTGCGACTCTGCTGCCAAGGGAGGACAGCGGGACAGAGCAGCACCGTCCCCAGGTTGCACCTCCTAGACAGTGTGTCCTCCCAGGACAGTGGTTCTCAGCCCCTGTGCCTTGCAGTGAGAAACAGACATGTGGCAGGAGAGGGGCAGCTCTGCTGTTCTGGAAATCTGCCTGCAGAAGAGGTGAAAGATGCCCTAGAGCCCTTCCCCTTGAGAGCGGAGTGAGACTAAGCACAATGAGAATGATGGGAGCTGAAAAGGGGATATTGCTGCTGTCTACAGGTGAAAAGGCATGTTCAGGAAGGAATGTTCAGGGATCCTTGCAGACCTATTGATCCCTCGGAGCAGAACTTGCAGAACTCTCCTTCAGGCATTTAAACCTAAAACTTCCCCTTTGATTGGTGATTTTCCAAAGATACAAACCAAAATCTGGCCCTCTGAAGATTGCCTTACCCTTTCATAGAAGCTCGCCATGAGTGTGCTCTTGAAAAGCCCCTTCCAAATATGTTGTGTGGGTGAGGCTGAGCTGTGAGCAGCCCTGACCCCACGCAGCAGCCTCTCAGCAGGAGAATGAACCTGCCCGGGTGGGATCTCTCCTCTCATGCAGAGCTTCTCCCTGCAGCGCCCTGTCAGGCTGAGTGCTGACCTCCTAGTTGGCTGAATCACTGCCCTGGGCAAACGGCACCCTGGGGTGCAGGGACACTGCTCTCAATTACAGCCCTGCACAGATTGGTGTGCACACCCAGCTTCACATCCCTGCAGCTTCCCTGGGAGGAGGGAGCAGGATGCCCTGTCCCTGTGATGCTGCGGCAGGGAATCCCTGCTCTGCACTGGAGAAGCCAGGAGAGAGACGCTAAGAACACTTTCAGTAAGGGCATGGACTGTGTGCTGAAGACCCCTCCAGAAACTCAGCAGAATTGCCCTGCAGCCAGAGACTTACCGTGTCAAGAGGCTGTGAAGACTTCTCCCACAACAAGCTCTCCTCTGTCCTCCCACTCCACGCTGCCTTTCACTCCTCTGACTTCGCTCCTGTCCGCAGCAGCAGGCAGTGCTTGCAGCTAGACTCTAGAGATATAGACTCTTCAGGAACTGGGACATAAAAGGACTGTGTATTCCACCTCCCCCACACACACACATATGCAGGTCCTCTTTTCCTGAACGCTCTTTCAAGAGATCATCACCTACACTGAGGTGGAGCCAACGAAACCTAGCTGCACTGGTGGTGGTGGTAGCTAATCTTGCCGCATCTCTCCCACTTGCTTGTTCATCTTTCTTTTTCCCTTCTTCTTCTCTCTGTCCTATTGCGGTTATAAGAATAAAGCTTACAAGGTTGTATGGCATTTGACCCCGCTTGTGTCTTAATCTCACTCTTGGGATCATATCGAAATCTCCCCTGACAGTGGATCAGGACACTTAGGTGTCTGCCATGCAGGGCTGTGCACATGTCACTTTGCTGTGATTTATGCCCTATTATAGCCTGTGGTTATATCCGGAGAGACAGCTCACCCTCCTCATGATGGGATCCTTTGTCTGCTCAGCTGCATGGGCCTGTAGGCTCCATGGAAATATCTGACCAAGTTGGACTCAGGTGCTCTAAATGCACATGTGTGGTTCCATTTCAGGTGGCCAAGGATACCCTCCTTGCCCCTATGGCCACCAGCTGATGCTTGGGAAAGATGTACATCTCTTGGGCTTGTTCTAAGAGAACTTGTAGACTCTTGCATGTGCCTTGGACCATCCCTGGCACATCAGGCATCACAACATGTCATTATCCAAGCAGCCAACTCCTACCTTCTATCTCTACTGATTAGGGACAAGGGTTTAAACAAGGGACGACCGTGCAGATACATCTTTTGCACTCACATACACATACTCACATGCACATACTTACGCAAAAGGAATCCCATGTCCTGTGGGTCTGTGGTGTGCATAGGAGGGACACGAATGCCCCTCCAGCCTGAAAGCTTCTGGAGAGTCATGGCTCCTGTCTGCACCCCATCGTGGTCAGTCCTACTCTGCAGGACTTGATTTGGCCTCAGAAGAGAGTGTGTGCAGACAGAAGATGATCCACGATAGTGTGTGGGGGCTGACACCAGGGTAGAACCTGGGTCAGATGGACTGAGACAAGAAGCTCAAGCTTCTCCTTTCCACCTTCAGGCAGGAGGTGACACAGCCAGGGGTGCTCCTGAGGGTGACACAAGAGAGGGAACACTGGGAGCTGCAGAGCTTGGAACCTACCATCTGCTTTGGGTCTAGGAGACCTGGCAGGCGGTGCCGCTGGCTGCAGCCCCTGAGAGACCCACCCCCCCAGCCCCACTAGCAGCACCGAGTCCCCTTCCACAATGACAGGAGCTTCTGGAGTGTCCTGGCTCCCATCTACACCCCATTCCTGCCCTGGCCCAGCTCGGCTGCCCTGCATGCGGCCCCTTGTGCAGGCACCGTCCAGCACCCAGTGTGAGCAAGGGCAGGGAAACATCTGCACAGCAGGGTTCCCATGAGAGCCCTCAGTGCCCCTTCCCCTAGCACTGCCTGCCCAGCAGCCTCCCACCAGGCCCCAGCCCCTGCGCACTCCTGCTGCTGTCCTTCTGGGCTTAGTAGAAGGACGTGCTGAGGGCTCTGCTGGGCTCTGGGCCCACAGGGAGCCCAGGCAGGGTGGCCATCCCCCCCACACATGTGCTGTGCCCAGCAGGCACACGGAGCTGGGCACATCCAAACAGGAGTCCTCACAGGACCGTGGGGAATGGGCAGTGCTGGGAATGGCTGCTGCGAGGAGCTGGGGCTGGGACTGGGAGGAGTTTCTGAGGCCGGCCTTGCCTCTCTCTTCCTTCCAAAACAATAGAAAAGTAGTCTGGGCTCGATCTTTCTTCTAACAGACCCTACTTGAAGGTCCCCTTGGCAGGAGGATGGTCTGCTGGTCCAGTAGACAGTGCCAGTATCATCTGTGAATGCTCCCTGCCAGTCCTGCAGAGGAGCCAGGAGAGGGCTCATCCTCCCAGGGCTCACAGCTGCACACACAGACCTCCATCTCGGCATGGACCTTCTCAGAATGTGACCTCTGGAGCAATGGGCAGCAGGCAGAGTGGGGGAGATTGTCTCAGGGATGTGTGCTGGGGGCAGGTCCTCAGAGACAGCAGCAAAGTGATGTCTCTCCTGGGCCCTGCTTCCTTCAGTGCAGGTCCCTGAAAGGGGTCTCAGCCTTACATTTGGTGCCACCCTTCAGGAGGGTTGATGCCCCTATGAGCTGGGAGGATGGGCAGCATTGATCCTTCTTCATTTGCTTCCCAGGCCAGGTGGTAGTGCGGCACAGAAGGGTTGTCTGGCTCTGCACCAGGAGCTTGCTGTAGTGCACCCACACTCTGAGTATTGTCTTGCAGTCAATATCAGCATTTTTCTCTCCAAGACCCCTTCACGTCCAGTTCCACCTCCTTCTCATTTCAGACAATCCCTCCTCTGATTCTGTTGCTTGTTGCCATCATTCCCTCCCTTGTTCTCCCCATAAGACTCTGAGCTCACAGTGCTGCTTCACAGAGTAAATGGGCAGTTGAGCACACAGGGGCCAGGAGGTGTCTCCACTATTGCTATTCTGCTTAGGGAGGGAAGCAGTCTCAACCAAAGTGGGTTTGTGGCCTCGATTCCCTCCAGGAGTCTGCAGATATGTCAGGTGATGGAAGGAACTATGGCCATTTCTGAGGGCACTAGTTGTATCCAGGTGCACCTCTACATTCTGCTCCTGGGATTTCCGAGACTGTGACTCTCCAGTCTCCCTTCTCTGTGCCAGCTGGATCCTCCCTGCGTCTCCTGATATTGCAGAGCTCTGCCTTGCTCCCTTGCTTTAGTGCGATACCTTCAGGTGTCTCCACCTTGAAGGACCTCTCCCCTTGTGAGCGTCAACTCCCTGCTCTCCTGGCATCTTCATCTTCCCCTCCAGAAAGACAGGAATCTGACACTGTGCTTTAACATGTGGTGCAGCCATGTAAATGCAGCACCCTTCAACCTCTACACTATTCCTGGACACTGATAAGAGCTTCCCAAATCCACTCCATCTCTGAAGAGATCATTACAAAATGATGGCTTTTTGATGCTGAACACATGGAGAAAGCTGCTCAGCAGGCCCTTTCTGCATGCAGTTTTTTGGGCCTATTATTGACATGAGCTTTGGAGGAAGCTCAGCCTTCAGGCAGTGCACTGGACAGAACCTTTTTTATTACACAGGAGCCAGTGAGTGAGCCCGATCTGATCCAGCCTTCGACACAATTTAATGTGTCAGGTGAAACAAAGCAGTCTCAGAAAAAGTCCCCTGAATCCAAGAACTTGTGTAGCAACATGATAACCTTTATTACTGCTAATGAAAGCCACAATAAAAATAACACAAAGAAACAGTGCTCAGTGCAGTTGGGATACAGAAGGAGTATGTGTGGAGAGAAATGGCAATTTTACCAGTGCTGAAAAATGTCCATGAAATCGCTTTTCTGAGGGCATCCTTGATGTCCTTATTCCTCATGCTGTAGATGAGGGGGTTCACTACTGGAGGCAACACTGTGTACAGAACAGCCAGCACCAGATCCAGATTTGGGGAGGAGGTGGAGGGGGGCTTCAGATAGGCCAAAAATGCCATGCTAACAAACAGGGAGACCACAGCCAGGTGCGGGAGACACATCGAAAAGGCTTTGTGCCGGCCCTGCTCAGAGGGGATCCTCAGCACAACTCTGAAGATCTGCACATAGGACACCACGATGAAAATGAAGCACACGAACATTAAACAGGCAGTAAACACAAGAAGCCAAACTTCCCTGAGGTAGGAGTCTGAGCAGGAGAGCTTGAGGATCTGGGGGATCTCACAGAAGAACTGCTCCACCACATTGCCTTGGCAGAGGGGTATGGAAAATGTGTTCCCAGTCTGCAGAAGAGCATGGAGAAAACTAGTGCTCCAGGCAGCTGCCACCATTTTGACACAAGCTCTGCTGCTCATGAGGGTCCTGTAGTGTAGGGGTTTGCAGATGGCAACGTAGCGGTCATAGGCCATGACTGTGAGGAGAGAATACTCTGCTGAAAGCAAGAATGCAACCAGAAAGACCTGGGCAGTGCATCCTGAGTAGGAAATGGCTCTGTTGTCCCAGAGAGAATTGGTCATGGATTTGGGGACAGTGATTGAGATGCAGCCAAGGTCGAGGAGGGAGAGGTTGAGGAGGAAGAAGTGCATGGGGGTGTGGAGGTGGTGGTCACAGGCTACGGCTGTGATGATGAGGCCGTTGGCCAGGAGGGCAGCCAGGTAGATGCCCAGGAAGAGCGAGAAGTGCAAAAGCTGCAGCTCCCGCCTGTCTGCAAATGGCAGGAGGTGGAACTCATTGAAGGAGCTGCTGTTGGACATTCTTCTGTCTCCAGGCTTTGTAGACTGTTCAAAGAAGAAAAGATAGTGACATGTTACGAGAGGTTTTTCAAGTAGAAAAGCTAACAAATGTTCCAGTTCTAATACACGTCACACATTGCATCTCTTTACCGAGAGGATCTTTGTGCAGCTCCTTGCTTGAGCTCCAATTTGGGGTGACTGAGTGTGTGATGTGAGGAGCAGGAACATCTTCCTGTGGGTTCCAGGGATTTCTGTCCTGCTGTGCAGTAGTGGGAAGGGGACAACAAGGGTTGTGAGCTCTGAGAGTCACAATTTCTCAGGTGAAATCTCCTTGGCATCTAGAAGTGATTTTCAGCATTTACACCATGGGTGTCGACAGCACAGTTTGGGGATTTTAGGGGGGATTTGGGGGATATGTTTATTTTCTTTGAGTTGTCCCTCTTGCCCCTGGGGAGTGCTCCTCAAAGGTAGAAGGCCCACACCTCTTTGAGCCACATGATGATCAATCTATATGTTTCCCCAAAAAGAATCCCACCCCTTCTAAGAGCCAACGAGTCCAATTTCAAACCCACAGATCTCTGAGTTCTCTCCCTTTCTCCCAGCACCTGAAGGAATTCTCCATGCTCCGCTTGAAGCCAAGGACACATGGGGCTTTTTTCAGCTACCCATGTAGTATACAAACACTCTTTCCATAATCTCAGCATCTATACAGATTCTTCCCAGGTCTCTTGGACATCACATAAATGGCAGGAGGCAGAAATGACCCTCCTGAGAACAACACAAAGTCTGCTAAGACATTACAGGGAAACAGTCAAGTGAAGTAGCAATGAAGATGGGCTTTGCTTGAGGGAGGGATCAGCACCATTATTAACCTCATGGATGGAATTTCCTGGAGCTGCACAGGTTAGAGGTGGGCTGGGAACATCTCACTCCCATGCATATTCCTCTCTCCCACAGCTTGCAGGGCAGGTGTCTGAACTAGCACTGAAAACCCACCAACCCCAGGGAGCCTGAGAGAAGAACAGGAGCAGCATGGACAGGAGGGGAAACAAGGAGAAACACCGTAACCCTGCTAGGAGGCAGAGAGACAGAGGGGCACTCAGGAACACCTTCACCTACCCAGTGGGACATGTCACCTGCCAGATGGTGACATTGTGGATGAGGCACTTGAGTCCCTGTGTCAGGAGGCAGGAAAAAGGCCCATAGCAGGAGGGATGTCCCTGTCCTCTGCCAAGGGTCTGGCTGCAGAGAACAGGGCTCATGGCCTGGACCCCAAGGCTGTCAGGGCAGAAAGGCTGCTGGGTGGGAGACTTGGAGGACTTGCTCAGGGGAAGGTGTCTGCATTGGAAGGACTGAGCATGGCTTCCCCAAATCCATCCTCTCATTGTGGTGGGCATCTCCCTCTCCTTCCCTGCCCATCTCTGCTGCCCACAGCAGTCCCTGCTGGGACCTTTGTCCCAATATTTTTTCTCAGTCTAGTTTCATAGATCACATGACACCTTTTGTGTACTCAGTTCTATCCTGCAAAAGCCTCTGGGGACAGAGCACTGTCCAGGGGCATCTGTGTGCAGGCAGTCTGTAAGGAGCAAGGAAAATAAATTCCACAAAGGTGATGTTGATGCTGTCTGCAGGCTAAGGTGGGCTGAAGGGATTCTGTGAGCTTTCTCTGAGAGTGAAGGTTTGCGAGTCCCAGGTCCTTGAAAGAACAGAATACTCTTCTGCTTTCTCCCTGGGACAATTACGGAGAAAACTGAAAGTGCAATCAACAGGAGAAAAGCTCTTGCCCTTGAAAGTAGCCCTTCTCTTGATCTTCCTCTTGGAAAGAACCCTCAGACATTTCCTGTGCATGAACTGAGTGAGCAGACTTGACCCTCTCAACAGGGCACCCTCTCAACAGGAGGATGATCCTGCCTGGCAGGGAGCCAACCCTCTCGCTCAGAGCTTCTCTGTGCAGCAGCGACCCTTGCAGGCAGCAGAATCACTGCCCTGGATGCCTCCTGGGATGCAGGGAATCGGATCTGACTTAGAAACCTGAGCAAACCTGTGTGCACATCCAGCACTTGGCGCTTCTGCAGGGATACCTAGAAGAAAGGAGCAGCATGTCCTGTCCTATGGAGATGCAGAGAATCCCTGCGCTGAACCATCTCCTCCTCCTGCCATGCCATCAGTCATGGGGTGACAGCGCTTCAGAAGCTCCCTCCAGGAACCCCAGCATCATTATGCTGTAGCCAGACTTACCATGCAAGGGGTTGTAAAGATTTCTCTTACAGTGAGCTCTGCTCTGTCCTCCCGCTGCACACTGCCGTTCCCCTCTCGCTGCCTTCTCTCCTCTGCTGTCCGCAGCAGCAGGCAGTGCCCGCAGCCCTGCTGCTCTTGGCACAGGAGCTGCTCCTGCACACGCTGTCTCTGGGCAGTGCTGCCAGGCTGCCACGAGCTGCCTCCGTCCCAGGAGCCTGGCCCCGCTCAGGAGCAGAGGTCCAGCTTAACTCACCAATTTCTCTGTCCCTTGTGCTCCCTCCTCCAGGGAAAAGTGCACTTTGATAAACTAAAATAATCAGCTACTCTCCTTCACTAACAAGTAGAGAGAGAGAGATTCCAAAATTGCAATTTATTTCATCAGAGAATGAAGATCTATCAATATTGGAAATGTCTAACTCTGGAAGGCTCATTTCACATCCCTTAACTAGACAGGAGACCAGGAAGTGAACAAGTGGATAGTTCGCTGACACATGGTTCAGATACTGATTATGAAATATCGCTTTGGGCAGTACCTGCCTAGGACTGAGTCTGAAGTCATATTCAGATCCCTCCTGTAAACTCCACAAAAACACAAATGGTGGGATTCCCCTTGCCAAAACTGAAGTGAGCAGAGAACAGAGATCTGCACATGACCTCCTTCTCAAAGCTCCACTATAATCACTGGAGATGCAACATGAGAGTCAGTAGCTTCCACAGAAACACCTTGTGACACTGGAAGAGTCTGAGGAGGCCCAAGGAATACGACAGTGAAGAGTCTGGGGGGGCTCCAAGCAGGTGCCAGTGTCTGCTTGCTCCGATGGAGCTACTGGGAGACCTGCATCATCCTAGAGCACGAGTTGGGGTCCAGGTGGGGAATTGCCTTGACTGTCTGAAATGACCCCAGATGACAACTACGATGACAGCCCCACTCGCTAGGAAGTTGAAGCATGGGAAGATTGCAGGATTAACCAGCAGCTCTTGTAATTCAGTGCAGAGCATTGATTTGATGGCACAGACAAGTGCTGGCAGGGCCTTGTCAGATTCCTGGGGTGTCCAGCACAACCACATGTCTCCAGCAGATACAGCTGGGGACCTACAGTAAAAACGTGTCCCCTTGGAGTGACTGCTGGGCAAGTGTCCCAGAGCATCCTGCGTTTCTGTCTTGTACCCAAACACAGACATTCCAGCACTGGCTGTAGGGAAAGCCCATCCCGTCTACACCCAGGGTGCTGCATAAATGGGAGGCACCCCCACCCCTCCACGTCTCTGCTCCAGACTCTGCCCTCTCAAACCCTTCTAGCTCTCCTCCCTTGAACTTCTCTTGATCCCACCACATGATATGAACAGGCAATGGGCTAATGAGGACCTCTGAGTGGCTGCATCAAAGGCTGTCAAGGCCCATGGACATCTTCAGTGGCACCTTGTTCTTCCTGAACCAGCATAAGGCACAGGAGAGAGTGTCCATTGGGCTGCTTGGTGTGAGAGGAAATGCCCATGGCCAGGAATACGTGTCCCCTCACTGGAGAAGCTCCTGCCTGGCTGTCTTGGTCCAGATCTCCTTCCCCACCATCCTCGTGTTCTCCGTGCAGGTCCCATCCCTGCTGCCCGCCTCTCCCTGCAATCCCACCACTCACCTCCCTGATGCGCTCCTGCGCTCCAGGGATCCCGTCCATGGACGAGGAGCAGCCATTCGCCTGCTGCTCCTTCTCCATCTCCAGGACTCACTCTGGGGACAGCCCTGCACGGCCAGCGCGTTTCCGGCCTGTCCTCTGCACAGACAGACGCATCCTCACAGCCCATGTCACAGCCCTGTCCTCTGATCAGCTGCTCACACTGAGGGGACCTCACAGGCCCTTGGCTGGTGCTGGTCCTGCTGCCAGCCAATCCCGCACGCGGCAGCAGTGACCTCACAATGTGCCCTGGAACCTTCAGCTGGCTCTGGCCTATCAGCAGCAGGAACAGAGGTGACATCACAAGACGCCTAAGCAACCCAGAGCCTGCTGATGGCGTCAAGTCTACAGAGAAGGTTGTGACCTCACTGTCACCATCAGAGCCATATCCCTGCTTTTGGGCTATCAGGAAGAGGCACAGCAGTGACCTCACTAACAACATCCAGGCCATTTGCCTGCTGTTGGCCTATCAGGTGCTGAGGCAAAAAGGTCAACACAACGAACATCCAAACCATGGGTCTTTTCTGGCTTGTCACCACCAGACACTGAGGTAACGTCACAACAACCTGTGGGAGGTAAGAGCCCTTTCTGGCCTATCCAGAGCAATAAGTGTCCTCAGAGTCAGAATTTGGGGCTATCAGGTACTCAGGCAGAAATGACCTCAGAGTATAAATGGCAGCCATGGCCCTGCTGCTGGCATTTCATGTTCTCACACAGGAGGGACCCTGTCGCTGGTCCCAGGAACATGGGCAAGGTTGTTCTCCAGGGTATGCCTGTTCCTGCACTGCTTTCCTAGGAGAAGGTCTAGGGGAGAGCAGTGCCTGGACCCAGACACACGTCACCACCTTCACCCCATGAGCCCTGAGGCCCTCTTCCCCCGCAGGCCTCTGAGCAGACAGCTGCTCTGCACTGGTGCAACAAGAGCCTGAGATCTCTTTGTCTACCCAGGGGCAATACAGCTGCCCTCCACCCCACCAGAGGCATCTCCTCCCAGCTGCTGCAGATCACTGCAGAAAGAGGCTTACCAGAGAGGGTCTAAGATCCACCTGTATTTGGGGATGTGTCCTGGTAGGACTCCTGGCCTGTATTCCCCCTTTCTTGATTCATTCCTACTTTCCTCCTCCAACTCTGCCACAGAAATTCATTTGACCCAGTGGTGTGTGTCACGAGCCCTTACCATGAGCAATCAGAGGAGAATGCGTGCAGCCTGGGCACTGGGACCCTTTCAGCTCAGGAGGGTGATTGCTACTCAGCTTGCCCAGACCTCTGCTGTGGGTTTAGGTCACATACACCTACTCTTTTAGTGGGCTCCCCAGGCTGTCCAGATTATCAGCAGGTTGTTTTTGTGAACTCATTTCCTTCTCCAAAGTCCTGATCTATTATGCAGGGAAAAAATTAGACTGCACTGTAGACACAGGAGTGACCAGAAGAAGTATTGTTAGAAAGCAGAAGACATCAGGTAGTTTATAGCCACATGCAGATGATTCATTCCTAATCTTTTCTCCTTCAAAGTAAACTCAGGCTTCATCCCACAGCCAATGGGAAGGCTTTTGCTTTGTTGGTTTTTGGGGGACACTTTTTTCCTTCTTTCCGGTGTACTTTAACTGAAAACATGCAAACCATGCAGGACTTTAGACTTGCAAAAGCATGCTCTGTCACTTAAAAGTCATAATTCTGTCGCTCTTGAGCAAGTATGGGTTCATCTGCCTCCAGCGACTTTCTTTCTTGGCATTAATGCCATTTTTTTTTCTGGCTGTTTTAAAATGTTTGCAGCACTTGGGGCATTGATCATACTGCTCTCTCCCAGGCTGCTAGTCTGCCAGTTCTGCCCTCTCCTTATTTTGCTTCTCTTTGCTTGAGGCTGTCAGGACACCTCAGCATCCTTCTGACTTCTTGTCATGTTCTTGTCCACCAGGCCCACCACATCTTTCCCTGCAAAGCTGCTCTCCATCTAGTGAGCCCCAGGTTGTCCTCCCGCATGCTGTTATTCCATCTCAGCTACAGGACATGCTTCAGCTCCCCATGTTTCCATGAGCCCATGTCAGCTGCGACCCATTGCTCTCCCTCTGCTTAGCAGCCCTAAGGGCATGCTGCCTGTATTGGAGATGGAAATTTCTGAGATCTGTAGAGTCATAAAAATCTCCTGTGAGAAGAAGAGGCCAGACCTTGAGAAAAAGATGTTTGTCTGCCTAGGCTGAGCGATAAGTAGCAGGGATGCAATTGCTCAGCCCAGTTCACAGGCAGCCCGCCCGGAAAGGTGTTGAAGGCGGCCGCTTGGCTGAGTTTGTAGCCAACTTAACCGCAGACGTCCTCCAAACTAGCTTTGGAGGCCAAACACCCGGAAATGAGGAAGAAGAGGAGGAAGGCAGGACCCTTGAACTGAGGGCTGGGACCCCCCGACCGGTATGCGTGCCTGCGAACCCAGGGGGGAGAGTTGCACAAGTAGAGGTGGAGTTTGTCCGCCCCCCGGGCTGCCTCCTGGGTCGGACTGACCCTACGTGCCAGGATGCACCGGGCATAGAGAGGACAGTGCGGAGAGAACGGGGTGGGGAAGAATAAACTCCTGACTCTGAGGCCTGCGCTGTCTCCATGGGAGCCGGTCAACAACTCTCTCTCTCTGGTCTGCCCGCTCGAGAGGATGTTCAGGTCCAGTATCCCACAAGCAAGTGTCACCTCATGAGTAGTTATACATGCTTTGCTGCTTTTATGTGCTTTCACCTGAATAAATGCTTGATGTAGTTACCTTGTTCTGGTGTGATTATTGCCGAATCCCGAGCCCCTCCAGAACAATCCCCTGTGTTCTCCAGCAGCTCCAGTTTCTCCTTCAGAAAAACAGGCATGTGATTATGTGCTTTAACATGTGGGACAGTTTTGGGTATGTAAATCTAGGACCATTCATCCTTTCCATTGTAAATGGAAACTGATGGGTGTGTTCTTAATCCAGCCCTTCATGACATGATTATGAGCTTATTGCTTCTGAACCCATGGAGAACCCAGCACAGCAGGCCCTTTGGGGCTCCAATTCCTTGGACCTATTCTTGACATCAGCTTTGGAAGAAAAGCCCGGGCTTCAGGAACTGCACGGGTTAGAATATCTTTATTTTTCATGGTATAGTGAGGGAGTCAGTTCTGACACAGACTTAGACTTAGATACCACTTTATGTGGCATTAGGTAAGACAGAGCAGTCTGTGTAAATTTGGAAAGAAAGAACGACTTATGGAGCAATATGATGACAAATATGGCTACAATAATAGTCATAATAACACTAAGGTGAACAAAGAATGCTCAGTCCTGGTATGTGATAGAGCAGGATTCTGTTGTGGAGACCATAGGCAATATTGCCATGGCTGAAAAATGCCCAGGAAATCACTTACCTCAGGGCATCTTTGAGATCCTTGTTCCTCAGGCTGTACATGAGAAGGTTCAATGCTGGCAGCACCACCACACACAGAACAGCCCCGACCAGATCCAGAACGGGGGAAGAGACAGAGGGGGGCTTCAGGTAGACAAAAACTGAGGGACTGAGGAACACCGAGGGAGACCACGGCCAGGTGAGGGAGGCACATGGAAAAGGCTTTGTGCAGGCCCTACTCTGATGGGATCCTCAGCACAATGGTGAACATCTGCATATAGGACAGCATGATGAAAATGAAACACCCAAAGATTGAACAGACATTAACGACAAGAAGCCTGGGTTCCCTGAGTTTGGGGTCTGAGCAGGAGAGCTTGAGGATCTGGGGATCTCACAGAAGAACTGCTCCACCTCATTGCCTTGGCAGAGGGGTAGGGAAAATGTGTTCCCAGTGTGCACGAGAGCATTGAGCAAGCCACTTGCCCAGGCAGCTGCTGCCATTTTGACACAAGCTCTGCTGCCCAGGACAGTCCCATAGCGCAGGGGTCTGCAGATGGCAACGTAGCAGTCATAGGCCATGACTGTGAGAAGAGAAAATTCTGCTGAATATAAGAAAAAAGAGAAAAAAAAAATGGGCAGCACATCCCAAATAGGAAAATGCCCTGTTGTCCCAGAGGGAATCGTGCATGGATTTGAGGAGAGTGATGGAGGTGGAGCCAATGTTGAGGAGGAAGAGGTTGAGGAGGAAGAAGTACACGGGGGTGTGGAGGCGGTGGTCGCAGGCTACGGCTGTGATGATGAGGCCATTGTCCAGGAGGGCCGCCAGGTAGATGCCCAGTCAGAGTGAGATGTGCAAGAGCTGCAGCCCCTGTCTCCCAAGTCTTGTAACAGCATCCATGTTAGCAAAGCCTCACCCACAGAAAAGGAAGCTGCAGCTAGGGAGGACTTTTGTGCAGTGGACACACACAAATCCATGAGATTATGGAAACTACCCTAGGGTGTAGGGAGAGGTGGCTGGAGTCATTGCAGCACTTCTCCCAAATGTCTATAAAATGCCAGGGTCATCAGGGAAGTCCTTGATAACTTGGAAAAGACCAACATCACACCCATTTTCCTGGGGAATGACAGGCTGGTCAGCTCCATGTCAGTCCATAGGAAGGTGATGGGAAAGACCTTCTGGAAACCATCTCCAAGCATATGAAGGACAAGATTTGAGTGAGGGAGCATGAGGTGACCAAGGGGAAATGGAGATTGTGTCTGACCAACCTGACTGTCTTCTGCCTCAAACATGAAAGCAGGGGGATTTTGTGAGCCTTCAGTATATCAAGGACTTTGGAAAAGTCCCTGATAATCCCCTTATACTCAGGTTATGGAAATCTGCAGGAGACTAATGGACCATAAGGCAGGTGGATAAACCACTGGGCTGAAAACAGTGATCAGCGTATAAGTTCCATGTCACCACCAATTACCAGCAGCATCCCTCAGAGAATAGTGTATTAGGCAGGACTGTTTAACATAATTTCAATAGCCTTATGTTCTTGTATTTCTTTATGGTTCTGGTTGTGTACACTGATCTTCTGGAGAAATTATGCATTATTTTTTGTCTGAAAGTGAAAGTGGGTTTCAGAATGGGTGTAGTGCAGTCACACAGTCATTAAGAGCTGGTGCTCCTGCAGGTGCCGTGGTCCTCACTGCCCAGTCTTCCTCTGCATCTCTAGTCATGCACAGGTGTCCTGTGAGAGCTTCTGGATGAGGCAAGCACCTCAGAGACACCCGGGCTCTCTCTTAGTGTCACAGACTGCTTATAGTTGGACACCTAAGCTCCTCATAGAAATTTAAAAGACTGTCTTGGAAAAGACAGCAAAAGATCAAACACTTCAGTGTCCAAGACCACTGGAGACAGCCCATGCAGGAATGATAGGAGAGTGAATGGCTGCCAGACCTGACTCCATGGCACTGTTGGGTGTGAGACATGTTCTACAAAAGAAGCCTCTGTGCCCGGGCAGTCTGTGATCCAGCCATCCTGAGGTCATAATTAGCATAGACCCTGGTCATATCATTTTGGGGTGTGAGAAGAGGTTAGGACACAGGAGAGCTAGAAGGGTTTAAGAATGCTGAGACTCTAGTGGACACTTTGGTGTGATGTGATTCTCCCATTTATGCAGCGCACTTAGAGGTAGACAGTACAGTCATTGCCTGAAGGCAATAGCGAGATCCAGTTCTTTGGGCACAGTTAGGAAACCTGAGATGCCCTGAGATATTTGCTGAGCAATCACTCCAGAAGGGCATGGATTTCATGTAGGTCCCATGCTGTATGTGCTGGAGACATGTGGTTGTCCTGGACAGCCAGGCATCTGAAATGGCCCTGGCAGCCTATTTCTGTGTAATCAGACGAAGTGTCTGCACTGAATTACATTGGCTGTTTGCCACATTGGAGTTTTCATCTGTTTCAGTGTCATAGTGAGTGGACCTCTAATTATAGTAGGCATCCAGTGTAATTACACATGGCCAAGGAAATTCCCCACCTGGTCCCCACCTGATGCTCCATAAAGATGCGAATTTCCTGTTTGCTCCATCAGAGCAAGCAAACCCTTATACATGCCTGGGACCGCCTTAGTCTCTTCAGCTATCACCACGAGTTTGCATGTGAGCAACTGACTTCCATTCTCCATCTCCAGTGATTGCAATGGGAATGCAGACAAGGAACTTGTGTGCAGATGCCTCTGTTGTGCACACTTCAGCTCGGGAAGGGGAATCTCAGCTCCTGTGTGTTTGTAGAGTTTATGGGAGTTTACT